>NC_056743.1:1562875761-1563005761 GCF_019279795.1 Protopterus annectens | reverse complement strand
TCTAACCACTACACTATTGGTGTTCTGCTTCATTTATATGTATACCCATGGTTCATAGCTACCCTAACATATGCCGCAACGCTTTACTTACACAGCAGGCATCCATTCTCCTGCTGGGAAAACCGCAGTACTACACAATGTGACATTCCCTATTCCCTACTGCTCTGGACCCATGCTGCATGTTTACTCACTCCAAGGATATTCAGAACTCCAAAGCTTATAGTCCTGGCACATACGTGTGTTTGATTGTCAGGGTGTTCATGTGGTCATCTGGGTTTAGGCTTGTCCGAATGAAGACCGGAACTGCCCTGTACCTGTTTAAAAGTCAGAATTAGCACATGGACAGAGTTAGTCCCAATGTTAACATTCTACTTGCGTTTACAGATGCAGGGGTTTGGACACCTCTGACCAGATTATTATGTCGGCACTACATAATACAGGGTGGGGGGGTTCCACTGGTGTTTCCCTTCACATTTGTTATGAATGCTTTATTGTGACCATGTTCATTCATTTATATATATATATATATATATATATAGATATATATATATATATATATATATATTTATATTTATATATCTCTGTCTGTACATACACATACATATACACCTGCTTACCTATTTACATTTCCCATACAGTTGGATGTCCACTGCGCATCCCCACTGCCTTTACCTCCCTATATCCAAAGGATATTATTTTGGCAGTTTAACCACTCCACCATCTGTGGTACATTCCGCATGGATGGCAGTTAGGATATATGACTTCACTACAGGTATTCAATAATACTGGCAACATTTGTGACAGTTGATTGGTGTACATATGTGTACAGACCTCTCAAACACTCAGGGTCTAATTTCAACAGGGACAAGGCAAGGACAAATCAGGGACAATCACGGAAACTTTTACAATATTAGTACTATTAACTTGAAACGTGTTGACAGATTCAGAGCATATGTATTAATACTTATTTTCTGAAGTTAAAAGCATCTATTACTCTTAATTATTGTCATTATTCATTCAAGTGTCATTCAACACTTTTCATCCGAAGGTCACTGGTTTTAGGAGGCATTAAGAGGCTGGCCAGTTATTGTGCGAATGCTCTGGCCATTGGTAGGGTTACCACATTTTCATATGTCCAGGATGGGATATATTCGGGACACACCAGATTTTTAGGCCATCACATACCCACGGTCAGTACAGGGTTTAGTACTTTAATTATTTTCCTAGATGAGAGCTTATTCCTGTAGCAGTTTAGTTGCTTATTCTGTTTCTTGTAAGATTTACGTATTTTACATACAGAAATAACTGTTTTAGGTAACTGTTACATGAAATATGGTACATAGTTATTTCCTACAATCATAGGACATTTGCCATTTTATCATTCTTGGTCAGGACACACCTACCCAAACAGGGACTGTCCCTCACAAAGTGGGACAGGAGGTACCCTGCTTATGTCAGCACCTTAATCACCCTATATCCAACTGCCACTATGCGAATGTGTAAAGTATATTTTCTCGATAATTCATGTGGGGAGCCATGCATCACGGGCAGGTGTTTGATCCCAGGTACTAGGTTCTGCATGACCGGCTGGAGGCTGAGCAGTCTCATGAACCACTACTGCACATACAACTTGTGTCCAGATGTCTACAGGACTGGACATTGTGTTGAGATACCAAGTCTGATGTTTACAAAGGATACTTATCCCATGAGGGATATCCAAAAATTGAACAAGCCAATAACCTTTGATTTTTGTGGATTTACAAAAATGTGATAGGGTTTTACATGCAAGGGATACATAGTTTGCAATCCTGACACTGCCTAGGGTGACACTGCCTACTAGATATGAGTAGTGGTCACTATGTGCGGATATGGCTGCGCCAAGCTAGCAGCCCGCATATGGCTGGATTTGGTGAACATTCAGGAATGGCGGGGGTTGTGTTCTGTAGAGGGGATGATGGGTATTCAATTATGCATCCAGGTGTGTTGTAGTTGGATGACTCAGTTCCATCCAGACCATTATGTGGGTATGTGCCAGTGACATTTCTGTACATGTGTATCACACATTTTAATATTCATATTTTGTGTGATTGTGTTCTACAGTATGGCCTGTCAGGTTGTATTGCGGATGTGTATGTTTGTTCTTTGTGTTTCTTTCTGATTCACCTACTGCTCCCTCATACACCTCCAGTTCACCGATTGTGCATCCAACACAGTCTCCCCTTTGTGGATTATTACATTACCCGCCCCTCCCACACCCATATTCCACACACTCCATCCCTTTTCTGGTTTATGGCCCATGGCACGGTCAAGGGAACACATTGCATACACTACATATCTCTGGTACCTGTATGGTTGTGAGGACTGCCCTAGCAATTTTCACTTCCGCATGCTGTACAACACGCACATAGGTACACGCAAATACTTATGTTTCATGACATGGTAGGTAGACACGTGTAATACCCGTTCATCTTTGAACCATCCTGACATGGACGGCTTGGACCGCAAATGAGCAGATTTTGGCAAAATGCTCTGACCATTGGTAGGGTTGCCACCTTTTCATATGGCCAGGATGGGATATATTCCGGACACACATCAGATTTTACAGGCCAACACATACCCACGGTCAGTACAACGGATAGTAATTTTGTTTTATGCCTAAATGTAAGCTTATTGTTGTAGCAGTTTAGATGCTTCTTCTGTTTTGTTTACTTGCTTATTCTATTTCTTGTAACATGCAGGTATGTATGTTACTTATGGAAATAACTATTGTATGTGACTATTACATGAGATGTGGGACATAATTATGTCATACGGTCACAGGATATTTTACATTTATAATGGTTTTGGTATGGACACAACTGCCCAGATGGGTACTGTCCCTCACAATGTGGGACAGGTGGTAACCCTGACCATTGGCCTAGACTTAGCTATTGGAGGCGCGCTAACACGATGCATTTCACTTCCACTTGGTATTACTATCAACACTGCATTAGAATACGGGCACGGGATTTTAAATGTCATTTGTTCAAGGGATGGGGACTCAATATTCGGCTACGTGCATTTGTGTTTGCTTCTTATTTTTGTGTTCGCAAGAACTGTCTTGCATGCTTTGCATACATTTCAGTATCCACGGACACTGACATGTGTGATTACTATTGCAGGTAGGCTGTAATATTCAGCATTTTAGGTTGCACGTAAACAGCCGACATGTCCACACCTCCGTGCGGCACTTCGACACGCCCCATGCACTTGTGCATGTTTCCTATGCATGTAGATGTGGCGGCAGCATGCCTTCATTAATATGCATATGGCGCTACTGAGCCATCTGCACACTGCACGGTCGGTGCAAGCCTAACGCCGGCCTTGCGCCGAGCTTCATGAATCCAGGGGTGTATTTATATAGCATATATAATGGACATAAGTAAGTTAAAAATAAAAAAGAGAGCTGGGTGCACAAAAATCAGGATAAAAATGTGCCCACTCCTGGTAGGCACTCTGGTGCCAGAACTGGAAAAGATGACAGTGCAGAATCTTCAAAATACAGAAATGTTCCTATAATGGGGCAAGGCCAGGCTCAGGGAGAGGAAGATCCCCCTGTTGTCGAAGGAAGTAGTAGTCCACAAAATCACAAAATCTGATAGGCCAAAGAAGAGCCATAAAGATGATAAAGTGGATTATTAGGATAAGAAGGAAAGTATGCATTGTTACTATTACGCAAAAATTTCCAGGCACAAGATATATAAAATGATTAAGAGAGAAATTAGAGGAAAGAAAAATACTTCCGCAGGAAAAACTATCAGAAGCTTCAAATGAAAATGTGTGTTTATTAATACAATGGATTTGTGAAAAACAGTATATAGATCAAGAAACTTTGATCTATTTGGAAAAAGAAGCATCTGAGGATGTGCAAAAATAGAAATAACAAAACCTAAAGATATTTGAAAAGTATAAAAAAGAAATATGGATGTGTGAAAGAAAAAGAGATTTAATATGGTGTAATATTTATGCAAAGGAGAAAGCAAGACTAATATATAAAAAGAGCAGCACCAAAGATATTTGAAGCAAAATACAGGCAAATGCATCTGAACATGGAAACCTTTGCAATACAAAAAATAAGAAGACAAAGAGGAAAAGCAGAAAAGGAGATTAGTAATGGAGAAGTTAAAGAAATAGAAATTGAAGTTATGGAGTATATGTGAAGTGAAGGATTCAGTGTAGAAAATCTTTTTCAAAATGCACCACAAAAAGATAGAGCAATGGATATCCAAATTAAGGGGAAACCAGTGGAACAGGAAGCAATTGGTCAGGAGCCATATGAAGATAATTTGGAGCCTTCCACAGCAGCCAGTATAAATGTTAATTTGAAGGTAAGACACCAAGGGAAGGAACAGTCAACTGTGAATACTCTGATGCAGTCAATGTGGAGGAGTGATAGGCCAGTGAGTTCCCATATGACAGAGCAACAGATGGCACAGGATGAAATTGAAAAGAAGGTGCCACAGGAAGATGCTGTAGAACCTTCTATAGAATGCCCACAGGAAATGAAAGACAAGGGATGCGCCCACAGTTTGGAAGAAAATAAGCTAAGAGAAGAGTTGCTTGATTTAATAGACAGAGAGGTATGTATATTAAGATCAATGTAAGAAATAGACTGCAGAAAGTTAATAAAACTCAAAAAGTAAAAAGTCTGATAAAACAAATGAACACGGTAATTAGGACTGTTCATAGAGATCCATGTGATATAACAGAAGTAAACAGGATATATTACTGTGCAACTAAATTAATAACTGCTAAAGTTCTTCTGCAAGAACACAGGGTAGTGAAGGAAGGACAGGGAGAAATCAAATAACATCATGGAAATGTCGAATAGAGAAAACTATAAAGCAGCTAAGACAAGAAGTGTCACTATTAGAAGGGTATAGAAGAGGAAACACATCAACAAAAATACTAAGAAAGATAGATGTGATAAAAGCAATGCACAGTATTAGAACAGACCAGGATCTATCATGCACTATCACAAATAACAAACTAACAATTTCAGCACGGGCGGAAAAACTGAAACGATACGAAGATAAATATAAAGGAAAAATACAAAATAAGCAATTTATTAATGACCCAAAAAGGTTTTATAGAGAACTGGGAAACAAGATAAAAGGAACTGAAAGGCCACCAAAAAATAAGAAATAAATACATTATGGAGCAGTATTTATGAAGATCCTGTGGAACATAACAAAGATGCTAAATGGATAGAAGCGGTAAAAGAAAGAATAAGAAGTTTAAAGGTACAGGATATGAAATGGGATGAACTAACAGCCAGAAAGATTGAAACAAAGTTAAGAAAAGCCTCTAATTGGAAAACCCCAGGCACAGATGCAGTACCTAACTTTTGGTTAAAAGTATTAGCATCTTTGCACGAAGATTTAGCTATGAGTAAGAACTATTTATATGTGCACCCCAAACAGGCACCACCTTGGCTAACAACAGTAAAAACAATACTCTTACTTAAAAGTGAACTTGCAAGCTACCCTAAAAATTATGGACCAATAACTTGCTGTCCAGCGACATATAAACTATGCATGGGAACTGATGCTGACAGAGTTTCTAGTCATTTCAAAGAAAACTCAATTATGGCAGTAGAACAAAAGGACAATAAAAGAAAGTTATATAGAACAAAGGATCATTTGTTGTTAAATAAAGTCATAGTGGAGAATTGTAAAAAGGGGAAGAATCTAAGTATGACATGGATTAACTACAAAAAAGCATTTGATAGTATCCCACATTCATGGATAAAAGAGTGCTTAAAATTATATAAGATACAACCTACACTGATCGACTACATTACAGTGATCATGAAACCTTGGCAGACCACTTTGCAATTAAGCCATGATAAAGGACAAATTATTATCTCAGGGATAAAAATTCAAAGGGGGATATTCCAGGGTGACTCTCTGTCACTGTTGCTATTCTGCTTTGCCCTTAACCCATTAAGCTGTTGGCCTAAGCTGTTTACTTAACAGCTTATGCCATGGCTATAATCTGGCTCCTAGAAAGCAACAAAGTGTAAAGACTTCTCATCTTCTCTTTGTCGATGATTTAAAACTATATAGCTCATCAGATGAGGAACAAGTGCAGGTTGTCAAAACTTTTTCAGATGATATAAGAATGTCATTTGGTCTTAATACATTTTCAAAAGCAACCTTTAAAGCAGGAAAACTGCAGCACCAGGAAAACATCAATTTAGGACAAGAATGTGATATAAAAGAACTTGAGCAAGAGGGGTTTTATAAATATTTGGGAACTGATGAAGGATCAACAATAAAACATGAACAAATGCGAATAAAACTTAGTAAGGAATACTTTAGAAGACTTAAATTAATCCTGAAAACAGTGTTGACATCTAGGAATAAAATCCAAACTATAAACCAATTTGCTTTTCCTGTCCTAACTTACAGTTTTGAAGTGACCGACTGGCCCCAAAATGTGTTGGATAGATTAGATAGGAAAACAAGAAGGATGTTTCATTTTCACCAAATAATTTATAAAAATCAGTGTATACCAAGATTATATATTCCCCGTTCCAAAGGAGGGATGGGCCTGCTTGAAACTGATTACATATATAGATGTGCAATCATGGGACTCCACACATATCTACTGATCTCACAAGACCCAAACGTAGTAAAAGTTTTGAAACATGAGGAAAATAAATCTAAGTTGACGTCTCTGCTTAATCTAGCAAAAGCGTATCAGTGTTAAGCAGGAATGGAAATCAAACCAGAAGCTGATAAAAACTGGGCAGCAACCGAATGTGCCAAAAAACAAAAGAAAGAATATAAGGTGAAGGACCAGATGAGAAGGCAAGAAATGTGGAAAATGCATAAATATAGTTGCAAGTATAGAAAACTTCTGGAAGAACCTCATGTTGATCAGGAATGAATGTAGGAGTGGTTAAGGAGAGGCAAATTCAAACCAAGAGATGAAGGTTAACATTGGTGGTGCAAGATAGTGGGCTATGTGCATGCTGGTTTACAAAGTCCTTTGAACATGTGGGAGAAACAGAAAAATGTAGGTTTTGTAAAACCGAATTGGAAACAGTCACATACCTTGTTGCTGGTTGTGATATACTAATTGCAGAAGGACTGTAAACTGAAAGGCATAATAATCTGGCAAGACTGTTGCACTGGGGATTGTGCAAACATTATGGTATTGAAGTGGCTGGAAAACACTGGAAACATGAGCCACAAAGCATCATAGAAAATTATGAAGTTTTTATCACATGGGATCACCCATTACCAATAGTTCAAAAGATAGATGCTAGAAAACTAGATATAGTGGTCTATGAAAAGAAGACAAAAGTAGCATTGATTATTGAAATCACCGCACCCAATGAATACAGTGTTCCGTATAAAGAAACACAAAGTCATAACATATCATGATCTGCAGGCAGAAATGAGAGCAATGTGAAAGAAAGATACCCAGACAGTTACAATAGTAGTAGAAGTGACAGATCTTATAAAAAATAATCTACAATCGTATTTAGATATGTTACCAAGCCGTATAACCCCATACTAATTGCAGAAGGAGTCATTACTGGGAACTTTGCGGGTGCTGCGAAGATTACTTTGGCTGACATCAACGATTGAAGCAATACTAATTTCATGAACTTTAGTGATACTTTGACTTAGGAATGGGGTCCATTCATGTCATGGTATTAGAAACCCAAAAGACTTGGAGAAATTACAAAACAGAGACAGAATTATCTGATACCCAACTGTTGTTATTTACGTTGGCTCCTAGACTAATTACAGAAACTGCAGCTTACCTTCATGGTTTAATGCATTTATACAGTATATCTGCTCTGCTCTTCTTGTTTTATAGTTTGTCTTATTTTTTAGTTCAATTCATTTTATTTTCATCTCAGAAGTTCCTTGTGATCTTGCTAGGAACTTATTTTCAACAGGGAGAACTAATGCTAACACTTTGTCCCCAATTTAAACTCATTAAAATTGCCATTCTTACTTATACATCTTCTGTTTTACCTCTTGTGTCCTTTGAATACGTTATTTACTGGTATACAACGATATAATAATTATAATTATATTCCAACTTCTAAGGTTGTCAGAAGATCCTTAGGTGACTTAATTGTCTGTGCACTGTTATAAAAGATAGGCAAAATGTATATGCCTAGTAAAATGACTGTCCAAGCTCCCTAAAGCAGGTACAACTAAATTCTTTATTTGGATGTCCTTTAAGTCTTTTCTTGAATGATACAGCAGAAAATCGCTCTGGCATTAATCTGTAAACATTTGGCCATATGTAAGGCTGTACAATGGTACCCTGTGTTATCTGACAAGTGAATAAACCTGAAGATTTTATTTTCTGCTTTTTGTAACAGGAAGGTATTGTGTTCTGAGAGAGAAGCAAAGATATGCGATGCATATTCAAGTCCAGGTATTAACACATCTATGTTGATTGCTCATTAGGTCTCTATGGTTTGAAGGTAAGAAATCTTATAGGATGCATTAAGTTGATATGTTAGAAGTTAGTAATTAAGTATGCAGCTGAAAAGCGAAGGAGTGGTCTAAGTATTTTTGTTGGCTAGAGCTACTTTAATTACTATTTTAATTTATTAAACTATGTAAACATGGTAACCTGTTCAGTCATGTTTTTATTTTGTTTTTTGCAGCTTGTGGTGGGTATAATGGTTAAGATGCTTACCTCACAGACAAAAGTTACAAGGTTTGAGTCTCACCTTTGAAAGGGAACTTATCTAGGCTTAAAATAGCCCACAAAACTAGCTAGTCTAGTATTTACCTATGATCCTTTAGGTCTGTCAGTTAGTACAGAGATTTAGGTTACGATCTCTAATTTCTGTGGTTCAGGGTTTTATTCCCTCAGCCCTTGTTTGCCTGCTCTGTGTTCTTGAGGTAGCCATTTAACTAGCAATTTCTGAAATTTCTGAAAAGGGAGTGTCAAGTGAGACTGCCTAGTTAACAAATAAGGTTATTATTATTATGGGTTGGTGGTTGTATAACAGTTGTGTCTTTCCTCACAGGCATAAGGTACAGGGTTTGAGTCTCATCTTAGGAAGCACTGCTAGACTTAAAAAGGCCCTCTAGGGTCATTAGCTTAGTAATCACTTATGGGAATTCTACACAGCCTCAAATTTACAAGCACAGAGATTCCTGGACTTTATAAATGCAAACACTCTTTTCCAAACAGTGAATACACCCAGTAGAGGCTACAACATACTGAATCCTGTACTTACATATATGGGAGAATACTACACCCTGCCCAGTGTCTCATCCTCCCTGATAAGATCTGACCATATAGCTGTCTCCTTCAATATCAAAATCAACTCTGTAACCCCAGTAAACCAGTAACGGTTAGGGACAATTTCAAGACAAATGACCTTTTATTAAGTGATGGTTTGTCAAAATTCATTGCCCCTCCAAAATCTGAGAATACAACAGCCTAAGCAGAATTGCTCTCAGAAACTCTATACAACCATGTCAATGGCTGCGTAGTGGTTGTTGTATGTGTCAGAAGTAAGCCCAGAGCTAGCCCCAGAAGCAAACACTCCTGGTGGCATCTCAAATTAAACAGGATATATAAGAAAATGAAAAAAAATATTGCAAAAATCAGGAAGGGTAATTCCCATAAAGATAAAAACTATCTCAGGAAACTAAATAGGCAACTAAAATTACCAATAGGATCAAAGTCAACTGTGAGGTTAAGATAGTCTTGCAGGTGAAAAATAACCATAAGGGCTCCTTCAACTACATCAAAAACCTCAAGCAGAGCACACAGCAATGTGCTGAACTAGTAGTTAATGGTACCACATTCACCAATCATGGCAATATTTATTTATTTTATTTTATATTTGTTAACCAGGAAAGTCTGACTTGGAATGAAGCCAATTTTTAGTGGTGGCCCAGGGAGAAATGCTCCAGATGCATGCCTTTGTAACATGGGAGGAAACCCACATAAACACAGATAGGACATGCAGACTCCACACAGAAGGCACCCCAGCCAAGAATCAAACTGGATAATCTCTTGCTGTGAGGTGACAACACTACTACTGCACCACTGCACCGTCCATATAGTGGACCCTTGAGCAGACAAATTCAGTTTTACCCCCCCCCATCTCCCTACACAAAGTAAAGCCCAAGAATCCTTTACTGAAATAGGAAACTGGCTAAACAATAACCAACTGATATTAAACCCCCCAAAAACACACAATGCTATTCCATCTTACCAAGCACAATGACCCCACCTTCACTATTTTCTCAGCCAATAACACCCTCATCACTCTAGTAGCTGAGGCCAAACTCCTAGGCATCACAATTGATCAACAACTTAAATACAACAAACACATATCCCAAACTATCTCTAAAGTACACAAGAAGTTAGGATGTCTCTCTCGTAGCAAACAGTTCCTAACCCCCGAGTCTAGAACTACTATAGCCAGAACTCATCTCCTATCACCATTACTTTATTCCTCTCCAGTTCTAACCAACATTAATAAAACCAACTTGACCAAACTCTCCATATGCTACAATAAAATAGCTAGGTTCGCAGCCAATGCTAGATCACATTCCCATCACTGCCAATCACTACTTAAACTACACTGGTTAGAATTTCCAAATTTACTACACTACCACCAACTCATCATAGCTCATCAAAATCTTTACCAGCCTGATAGAACCCCTGCCCTAGCGGGCATGTTAAATTTCCACAAGTCCAGTAGGACATTACGATCCAGTAACAAATCCCTGATCGAAGTCAATACATGTAAGAACAGCTCTGGAGAAGCCCTATTCTCCTATGAGGTCACAAAAGCATGGAACACCCTCCCTTCAAACCTAAGGCTACAAAATTGCACAATCTTATTTAAAGACCTCCTTAAAGCATACCTTGATGCTAACTCTCTTTACAACTGCAAAGACCCCACCTGAATTCTCACCCCACTGTAGGCAGCTTACCCCCAAAGCCTCTGATGCTCACTTTACACTGTCACCTATGTGCATTGAATACTCTGTAAATATTATAAATGTGTACCTACTTCTGATGCTCACTCTATATTATCACTTACGTGCTTTGTACAATTTTTGTAAATATTGTGAATATGTACTTATTCCTGAATACCTTACATAGACCTACTGTACTAGTACTATAAGGTATGTGATATCTTGACTGCACTATTAGATTGTTATGCATTTAACTGTATTTTGTCTTATATGTTAGCATTCTACCATCAGTTAGCCAACTCCTTATTTGCAATTAACTGTCATGCTGTAATAACCTATGTATTCAAACTGTAACTTTTCGGAGCTTTTCTCCACAGGACTCCTCTAAAAATGGACACCTACTGCGCAGTGGGCTTTATCCTAGTAAAATAAATGTTAAATAAATAAATCAACAATAAAAAATTAAATAATTATAGGATGATCAGCTCCACCATCCTGATATATAAAACCACAGAACATAGCAGAACTTGTTTATGCAAGCATAAACAACTTAACTGATTTAGACCCCAATTAGTTTAGATTTGTGAAGGGCAGGTCCTGTCTCCTGAACCAAATGAACTTCTTTGGAAAGGTTACAGAGGCTGTGGACAGTGGTCATGGTGTACACACTGTTTATCTTAACCTTGCTCAGGCTTTTGACACTATTCCCCATTTTAGTATTTATGAAAAATTTGACAAATGTAATGTGAACTCCTACTGGCTTGTATATTGACTATACAACAGATCCAAAGTTGTGAAAGTTTGCTGGTACCTTCTGTGAATGTAAAATTATAACTACTGTGGTATCATAGGTATAAGTGATGGGCCCTCTCCTGTTTAGCATTTATTTTGCAGACATCCAAACCACTATCTCAGAAGCATGGTTGACCAAGTTTGCTGATGAATGCAAGCTAGGCACTGTTATCCATTTATACACTGATGCTAAACAGCTCCAGCAAGAGCTGGAATATATGCGTATCTTGTGCACTGAAAATGATTTTAAGTGCAAAAAATGATGAGAAGTAGATTTTATTTTTGATTATTTTGATAAAGAAGTAGCTCCCACCTCATGTCTTATAAATACCATTCCTCTTCAGACAGATGCAGTCATAAGAGACCTGGGTACTTACATGGACAATACTGTACCATTAAATCATCATGTTTCCATCATAGTCAGGGAATCCTTCTAGATGGACCAATTAATTTCCAAAAGAATATCTTCAAGATCAAAATAAGTCATCTTTCTACTATATCTTTTCTCAGTAGCAACATCATTGAATACAATGCCCTTTTGGTATGTACAAATACAAATATATGAACAGGAAGTGCCCCAAGGAGTTCTAACCAAGAAAAAAATGGACTCAAAGTCCTCCAGCTATTCTAACTGATTAGCACAACTCTCTTTATTCTCACTAGCCTACTAGCTGCTTTAAGGTGACCTGTTTCTCACTTTTTTAGCCATGAAAGGCCTAATCCTATTTGAGTTCTTATTTTTTTGCAAAACCAGTGTCTCTGCAGATGCAAGCACTAAAGACCTAAAGCTACACAAACAAATAAATAAGACTCACTCAAGGGATAGTTATTAATTCAACACATTCCTAGCCTGTGGAATAAGTTATCATTACAGGCCAAGCAAATTACTACTTTGGCTACCCTTAAGGCTAGCCTTGTTGTCTAGATGGGTAGTTACAAACTTACACTAGGGCCATCTTTCTAGATGGGTAGTTACAAACTTACACTAGGACCATCTTGTACAGCCCTACTCAGTTTGAGAGGTAAGCCATATTAAGTGCTTGTAATTGTTGTTAGAGCTCAACTTTTAATTTATTTATTTATTTATTTATTTATTTGTGTTTATTTCCAGTTCATTGACCGGGTTAGTCTCACTAAGCCAATGACTTCTTTTTGGATAGACCTGAGATAGTATTTATACTAACTAGGAGAATTTTGGCTAGGGCACCAGAGATCATCTCCTGCTGTATTCAATAAGTGTCATGGAATCACTGGCATCCACCGGAGCTATCGCCAGCTTGAGTCAATGGGGTAAGTGCCAATTCCGTATTGTGCATAAACC
The DNA here is from genome assembly GCF_019279795.1 of Protopterus annectens. Lineage (NCBI taxonomy): Eukaryota > Metazoa > Chordata > Ceratodontiformes > Protopteridae > Protopterus > Protopterus annectens. The sequence continues at coordinate 1,562,992,681 of NC_056743.1, read as the reverse complement.
ACTTCAAAGATGAGCGCTGCTTGTACCAGCACTGTTACCACAACATGTTTTGGCACAAGATAGCTGCTGACGTGTATGAGTTTAATGACAAAAACTACCTCATTGTTGTAGGCTATTACTCCCATGACATAGAAATAATTAATGTATCAACTACAACTAGCCAATAAATAATAGCCAGATTCAAGACTTCGTTCTCAAGGTATAGTCTGCCATTTGCATTAGTTACATTAATGGGACAGTTTATGTCCAGTGAGTTCCAGTAATTTGCTACTGACTTTGATTTCAGTCATACTCCATCAAGCCCTCAATATCCACAGTCGAATGTTGCAGCTGAGAGGGAAGAACAAACTGCACAAAAGATACTGAGCTAAGACAAGCAGACTCTCACAATGTTCATATACACAAGCGATTGCTACAACCTCTACATAAAGAACGCTTTTATTCAAGGCAATGCAGGTCACGTCAGTGATGCGTTATTTCAAAGAAGACAGGAAGGCTGAAGCAGTACTATGGTATGGGACATATATAGAAACATGTGTTTTGCATGGAAAACCAAATGTATTTATTTGGTTGTTAACTAGATTGACTGACTAATGCAAAACCTGTTCAGCCACTACTTGGGCCATAAGGCAAGAAGTTATACACAGTGTAACAGTAATGCATTTTCAAATATTGATAACCACATATACTGTACTTACTCACTATTTGCTAAGCTCTTTTAGCTATTTTCACTGTTGTTAAGTATTTCCTGGTACTTTTCACTGTTGCAAAGTATTCTGTTCTGCTTGTTCTGGTTTTCCTACCAAGCAGTGTTAAAATAACTGGATTGTTAGCTGATTAAAAAGAGTCTTCTTGTTGTTTTTCTGCTGTTTAAAATGTTTCTTTTTTTTTAGTGTCTCACTGTTAATTTTTCTGCTGTGTTAAACATTCTCTAGTGTTTACCATCAAAATATGAGGTAGCTAGTAGCTGTAGCATAGTCCAGATATAAGTTAGCTGCATCTGGATCTGTTTGTAGTGGCTGTTTGTTCTAAACACATTTTCCAGACCATCTTTGATTGGAAAAAGCCCCTCTGCACTCTACTGAGAGGAGTGTGCTGATTGGAACCTGTGTGGTAAAGGGGTGGTTGGTCTAGGGCTTGGAGTATGCATCCTCTTTGTTACTTTTGAACCTTTTTAAAGTTTTTTTTTCAAGTTTGTAGCCTCTGGTATTTAAGCCCTGCATTTGAGCAGGTTTCTGCTTGTTAGTGCATCATGCAGCATTTGCTGCACAGTTGTGTGCCATAGACAGACAGATGAATTCAGCACTTTCTCCCTTAGATAGAAATGTAGCACATTAGTGTAGCCCTCGTCCTTAGTACTTTCTCCAGTCAAAGAAGTACTGCTAGTGAGCTGTAACCTATTAAACCACCAGCAAAAAAACCCCTGGCAGAAATATCCTTCCACTGAGCACCTCCTTGATCAGTCTTGAAAAGCCCCCCCACCCCCTTTGTGATAACAGATGTTCAACCTAGTATTATGAACAGTTGGACTACCCTTGTTTCTCCTCCCAGCCTTGTTGACTTGGGCCTCTTGAGGCAGCATAGCAATTGTCTCATGTATGCTGACAACCCTCTACTAATAACGCACTCTAGTATAGAGTGTGAGAGCTGTAAATACACTAAGAATCTTGAATCCATGCTGTCTCGCACATGAAACAGTAACACTAAAGATGCTGTCAATCCACCCTCAACTGCTCATGCACATAGTACCACTACTCATACACATAGTATGTAACAAACCACAAAAATCAACATATGCCTAGGTTCTCTCAAAAAATTTACAGAAACACCAGAGACCTCTAAAATTCAAGACCGCTACAACTAACACAGTTCTTACAGCTCCCATGGTACATAGTAACACCCATGTCTCACTTACCAGGCCCATAAGGTGAAACACTCAAAAACCACATTTTCTTGTCATTGGAGATTCCATAGTGAGACACAGAGATGTCCCACTCACAAGGTTGGACAAGGAGAAAGTCATGGTCAGCTGCCTGTCCAGTGCCAGGATTTGTCAGATCACACATGCACTCATGTCTCTCAGCAACAAGTGCCATTATGACTCTATCATTGTTCATGTTGGAATGAATGACCTGAGATGTACCTCAATGGACTATATAAAGGGAGACATGAATGAACTATTTGAGTATGTGTCCCAGGCAGGTATGTCCCCAGCCTTGAGCAGCATGCTACTCTCACCTAGAATGATGCCACAGTATAAACAAAAAATGATTGATTTAATAATTGGCTTAGATTTTGGTGTCATTCAAATGGGATCCAGTTTCTGTCAGCCTAGGAAGCCATGGTCAACAAACCTCACCTCTTTGCCAGAGACAGTTTGTACCCGCACCACTAGGCTTTCAGCTGGTGGCAATGGCTCCTGCATCCCTCTATAGTGCCTTTTTTTAGGCAAGGCCTCCAAAACAAACTTACCAATGTGAAATTTGCCAATGTGAAATTTGCCAATCAAAACACAATAAGGGTCTTGCTGCTAAATGCTAAGAGTTTAAACCAAAACTGCACACCCTGGAAGCATTTCTATCACTGGAAGATGTAGATGTCTGTTCAATCACAGAAACCTGGTACAATGCCTCAGAGAGTACCTCGACCTTGCAAGGCAACAATGCCTTTCAAACCTTCAGACTGCAAAGCAAACATGTGAGAACCATTGGAGGCAGTATTTCTGTCTACCTCAGAGATAAATTCACCTCCCCTCTAGTTAGACTGGATAACTCCATGTAGTTACTTCAAATTGAGGTTACTGTGGATAACACCCTCATTCGATTCACAGCTAGTTATAGAACCCCCTCCATGGGTCATGATACTCATGAAGCCTACTTGACCAAACTGGAGTCAAAATCCAAATATTCCCAAACACTCTAGTTATGGGCGATTTTAATTATCCCACCATCAATATGGAAACTTATGCTAACCCTAACTCGTAAGCGCAAAAGTTCCTTGACTTTGTTAACTAAAATGCCCTGGAACAAATTGTTCCTATCCTGACAAAAGAAACAAACATACTCGATCTGTTCCCCACTAAAATGTCAAACACATGCACTGCCACAACTGCTGGACCCTCATTAATTAAATCTGACCACAGATCAGTCACCTTTGAGCTTGCACTAACACCAGAACTCACAAAGAGTGAAATCAGACTAAAAAAACTTCACCAAGGCAAACTACACCCTCCTAGGAGAATAGTAATTGTAGTATAAATGCATTCCAAGCCCCACTCCAAGCTGGAAGTGGTAACTACACCGAAGCTTACATTAAAGCCCTGTACAGTCACTTGCATAAGTGTATAAACTCTGCCATATCAGAATGAATCAAAGCCAGAGCCCCAAGTAAAAACAAGCTGCTATGGTAGACATTCATCATAAACAAACTTTACAATAAATGCAAAAGGTTGCTGTCCAAGAAAACAAAGGTGAGGCTCCAACAATGGAAAAGCACCCTCTCAGCTTCAACAGGCAAATAAGGCAGCATATCAAATCCTCTATGGGCTCCTTTGAGGAAAACCCTAGCAAGCACAATCAAGGATAACCATAAGGCCTTTTGCAGCTACATATGTAGCCTAAAAAGGTAGGACCCAAGCATGTGCAGAACTAGTGACCAATGGTATCACACACACTGATCCCACATAGACAACAAACCTGCTAGCGGATAGGTTTGGTGAAAATTTCACTCCCTTATCCCCTCCAAATTTATGACAGACCTTCCCCCAAACTCACCCCACCCTTCGTATCTGAAGAGCAGGTCATTAAAGCCTTGTCTAAGGCACAAAACACAGCCTCTATGGAACCAGATGGCATCCCAGGCTGTCTTCTAAACAGGCTAAAACATAAACTAGCATCACCATTAAAGACCCACAGGCTTAATGGAGAACAGCAACAGTTATTCTCTTCCACAAAGGTGGCCTAGCACAGACCCAGGGAATTACAGACCCATAAGCCTAAGTAACCTCATAAATAAAGACATAGGCGACCTCCAAACCCTGGATCTGACCCAATTCAGCTTTGTAAAAGGCAGATCCTGCCTGTTAAATCTCGTGGATTTCATCACAAATGTGACCAAGGCTACTGACATGAGCAAATCTGTGCATATGCCATACTGCAATTTGGCAAAGGCTTTCAACACAATCTCACAATCAGGCATTACCAATAAACTTAGCAAACTTAAAGAAAGCCCTTTTGTTGTAGGATAATCTGCCACACAATCTCACAAACTGGACAAACACTATCAAAGTGGGTGACTCCACATCAACCAGCATACCTGTTACCAGTAGGGTGCCATAAGGGTCAGTGCTGGGCCCCCTACTGTTTATTATATACTTCTCAGAAGGTCAGGCCAAAACTAAAGGGTTGTGCCTGACAAAGTTTGCAGATAACAGCAAACTGGGTGCAATTATCAAATCCCCAAATGATGTCAGTATACTGCAGGAGGGCCTTATGCAGACCAACGACTGGTGTCTTACTCACTGTCTCAAATTGAATGCAAAGAAATGCATCATTATTCCCTTTGGCAAAACAATGTCCCTTCACTACAAATCATCAACAACACCCTAAGTACCCATGAAAGGGATCTGGGATCACAAGGAGACTGTGACCTTAACTTCGACCAACATGTGTCTACTGTAGTAAGGACAGTTTTCTATGTAGCATACGTGATTAGTAAAGACATCACCTTGAGATCAAAAGAGGCTATAAACCCTCTAAACTTGGCACTAATCTGACCCATAATTGACTATAACTCCCCATTTGGCATGTGCCATACAAAGCACCTGCAGCAATTGGAGAGACCTCAGAGGTTTCAAACAAAGAAGATCAAGGAACTCCAGCACATGCCATACACAGACCAACTAAAGTCCCTATCACTTTACCTTGTGTCATATAGACTTCTTACGGGAGGCTTATGCCTGGTTTAAAGAGCAATCTCAGACCCAAACCTAATGAACTTGCTGTATATCTGTAAATCAAACGGGACTAGAGCTACCTATTCCAAGGACCTAAATATGACCTGTCACTTAAATAGGACATGCTGGAAGGACAGATTTGTCTCCCAGTGACTGCTGCATCTTTGGAAGTGAAACACAACACCTCTATGACACCTTTCAAGAGGAACCTGGAAAGTGGATGGAGCACCATAAATTCTTATCAGGAATAGTGGCCACAACCTTCCTAGACCTGGGCAGTCCTGGGTACTGACTAGCATATCTATGGTATTTCATCAGGATGAATCAGCTGGGCTTGGAATGACCTCCAGGTTGATAGCCTAGTAAATTCCTATGATCCTATGAGCCTACTAATTAATATATCTATATCTATCAATCTGTCTATCTATCTATCTATATAAAACTTAATACAGTATATGATGAACAAAGGCAACCATTAAGAAACACTAACAAATGTGTACAATATTTAGAAATATTATTGACATTAACTCATTCACTCCAAATGGAGCTCAGAAAGTTTGTACTGTAACTTCCAATGGGCGGAGCATAAGCCTTTTGACTGAATCAAATTATGTCCTCACATTTTTCAAACAAATGTTTATATCTCTGGAACCACAGGGGTTATGAAATAAGTATAAAGGGCAAACTCTTCAGCACAAACTATTTTTATAGTGGTATTATACTTTTGGTTTTAGGTCTTAAACTGAATTTTGTAAGTCACAGTAAACGCAGTAACTATTACATTTCTAATATTTTGAAAACAACTTACAGTATCTCAGCAGCCACTCAAGTTACACACATACTGTCAGCAGTATTTTATTCATTTTATTCATCTAGCCTAGTGCTTTCATATGAGGCTATCCGGAGTTCTGCCTCTGTTACTTGGTTGTTGTGATATTTAAAAATGTGAAATTTTTATTTATCTATATAAATTAATATCATAAAAACCGTCAATTATGTATTTACCTGCATTAGACAAAGGTCAAATATTAATGAAATTGAGTTTGCCATTGTGTAAGCATTCAGATAAAATCCTTTAAAACCTTGTACATTATTAATACAAATATGAACAAGCAATATTTGACGCCTACAGGTGTCAGTAGGAATTAACTGTAGATGCACCTGGAGGTGTCACACGGATGTAATGAATTAAGACAAAGACTACAAAGAACTGTGGAGTAAGTAGGGTAGATGTGACAAATAAAATAAAAATATAAATAAAAGTATGGAGATGACCAGAATGATCTAGAGTGTAACAGCAATGGTGGTACAGTAAATAGAATATACAATGTATATGTGAGGTCTAAATAATGGGAAATAAAAGAAGATGGAATAGAGAAAAAAAAGGAAAAAAACATATATTTATATATATATATATATATATATATATATATATATATATATATATATATATATATATATATATAAAGACAATGTTTAACTAGATCCTATGGAATAATAAACAAAGGTTATATCAGGACAGTAAGCTTGTCTATATTAGTGTAATGGGTAAGATAACTAATCTGCATCTTTAAAATATTTGAAATTATATTCTTGCAACAGATTGGCTTTTAACATTTTCTTAAAAATTGATAGATAATTTGTGCCAGAAACTTCTTCAGATAGATTGTTCACAGGGATGGAGCCAGGAGGGCGTAGGGACAACAGGACTATGAAGCTTCACTTAGGAGATGTTTCTATGTTCATAGGAGGTTTCAGAGATCATTAATTTGTTGGCGGGGCGGGGGGTAAATTTTTTCATTTAGCAGTTTAAAAGCAAAGGTGTTTAAGAGGTAGTTAGATTTGGCTGAGATAGGAAGCCAGGTCCATATTAAGGCAAAACCTTTTTGTAGCAAAATTTTCAGTTGTGGCGAAGACTTTTGGGCATGGTAAATGCCATATCATCTGCATGCAAAGTAAGGGCTAGGTGAGGTAAGTCTCAAGGTAGGTTGTTAACACATATTGGAAAAAGCAGTGGACCCAGGATAGATCCATAAGGTACACTGTTGGAAAAGTAGCCTGTTGAGTTTTTATTGCTGTGACTTACAGTAATGAAGGATGTGTTAGATAAGTAGTTTTGGTACTGTGACTTCTACAAAAAATCCACAGTATCATAGCTTAGTAAGGAGGAGGTTATAGTTTACAGTTTGAAATGCCTGCTTTAGATCAAGAAAACTGTCTACAATTAATAGCCCCTTCTTGATGTTTGAGTAGATATGACACGTTAAAGAGAAGATAGCAATTTGTGTATTTAATTTTGGATGAAATCCACGTTGCCTCTAAGTTAAGAGATCATATTTTTGAATGTTAATAGATTTTTGCTAGGAACACTGTCTAGGAGAGCATTGATGAGCCTCAGCCACATTCCCAATTGTCCCAAAGCACTGTCTTGTTAATTGGCTTGCTCAAGGTCACAAACTAGACAGATAACGACTGATAGAATATAACCCTGTATCACATGAAATAGATAGTTAACTTAGTTAGACATACTCCTCTGTACCAAGTGCCAGAGCCTATTTAAGCTGCTTATATATAATTTTTCTGTAGCCTGATGGTGTTTTAGGGTGACAAACCTTATGTAGCAGTATAATTAAAGCATGTTTAAAGTTAGGTGGCGTTGTGCCAATAGTTAGGGATAGCTTGAATATATCTGCCAAAGGTTTTGATAGGTGTGAGAATTATGTGAGAATGGTTATCCACCATGTCATGTCTAGAAGGCAAAAAAATGAATACTAGTGTGCTACTAATATACTAATTGCTTGCAGGGCTATAATAGCACTTATACTTGGTAAAAGCTCAAAATGCAATCAAAAATATTTTATTTTTGTAACATTTATTTTTAATTTTCTGCCTCTAGTTGTTCTTTAAGTAGCTGATTAATGAATGCATACATGATATTTTTAGTTTTAACTAGGTCCTGTTTAACTAAAGACCTGAATTATTCAAAGAACTATTACTTATCTTGACCATGTTCAATCTCAGAGGGTGTTATATTAGGTAAGAAAGGTAGGGACAAAGCATAATAGCATAAGATTGCAGTATCAGCCTGATAGATAAGGCTGTTTCATGTAATCAGATTCTCACTGACATGAAACCTTATTAAATAGAATACACCAATACACATTATGACAATCTAATCAGTGAAAGGCTGCAGCTGTGAACGAACAGTTACATTGCTAACTGCATCACACATAGTACTAATAGGTTCAACAGACTGAAATGGTTAAGTATAAGGTTCTGTAAATGACCAGAAAGGCCACTGTAGTGTTGATCTAGGAATGTGTTGAGTAACCATACTTATGATGGTGACTCTCCAGGATACACAGGAACCTTTAGTGACAGTGAGCAGCAGACTGTTGCAGGTTCTATTCTCTGATATGGCACTTATACTCAGATTCTAATTGCAGAACTGATGTGCAGTGCAGTGTAATGAAATCCTGTACTCCCAATCTTATACGGTACCAAACTGGCATCCTGACTGCACAAGCTGTTCATAGTTCTGGTAGAATTTGAAAGTCATACGACAGTTGCCAACTCAACTCTCCTCTCCTCAGCTTTCAGTATTTTATCTTAGGCCACTCATGAAATTGGTGAAACGTGAAAAGCATATTTCCAAGAAAGGTCAGGAAAACAACGTATAATAAATGTCAACAGGGTCTATATTATATCATCGTACACTTAAAAAAGTGAACGCTGATTGATCGACCTAACTTAACCGAAAGCTTACAATCTCGAACTGTCAGATCGGCAATTTTTTTCCCAGGGAAAAAAATCGCTGATCCAAAACACATACACACAACACAAGCACACCAAACAAACAGAAATCCACACACATACACCTAAAATCTGATACCTAACCCTACACTAAACTATGCACACACCACTAACTACCCACTTACCTTAACCCAGACCCTAACCCTAAGGTCCATCACTATCGCACACTCACCTCACCCGCTCCCTAACCCTAACTCACTTAAATCCGCCCTAACCCTCATGCTCACTCAATCGCGCACACACCTAACCCGAGCCCTAACCCTAACTCATCTAAATTACCCTAACACTCACATTCACACAATCACACACTTACCTAAATCTGACCGGTAACTTTCCACCATAACACTGAAAATACTGAAGCAACAGAAACGGACAACCGAATTCTTTCCCTAGGAAAAAATTCGAGTTTCTGCTGCTTCGATATTTTGCAGTTTCACGAAAATAAGTTCGATCAATCAGCGTTCGCTTTTTTAAGCGTTCGAGGATATAATATAGACCCTGTCAACATAGCGATGAAACAAAGTCTAATGAATATTGTAAATGTATTAAAATAATAATAACGAAGATCACGATAGTTGTCCCACTGTTTTGGCCAAATAATCCCCAATCAATCAAATGCCATCATGGATAAATGCTAACAAAGAAAAAAAAAGGCTAAACTCCAAGTGAGATCTTCAATTCTCCAAACAGCACTATAAACAGACCTCTTTATATCACAATGGTGCCAGCACAGAAGCCATGGCTTCAGGCTGGTATTTTTTAAAGTAGTGTTCTTTAATCCACTAGGAACTGATTAATTTTATAGTATAAATATTGCTAATGAGGATTAATGTTATAGCACCAATGAATCACCTATATATAATAAAAGAAACTCACATTTGTGGCTTATTTCTAAGACTTAACACATGACCTTCAGTTTGATGCATGTGCGTGGTGTGGCTCTGCACATGTGACCGTATAGGTGGTGAGCTTCCTTTTTGAACCTGTTCCTGGAGCACTTAATTGCCTTGATCATTACTTCTTGTTTAAAACTAGATTTCTGTCTTAAACATGCAGATACAAATAACCTTGAAGTCTGTTATCATGGCCTGTTATACAGTAAAATAACTATTGTGAATGTTCAGTTTATTTGATTTTTAAGATGATATCTTCATATATTCTGCCAAATTATAACTTTCTTTTCCAGTTATTTCTTTATCAAGCCATAGGATAAAGCAGGACATCCAAATTTAACAGTAAAATCTTTTATTATTTCTGTAATTACTCACTTTATCCATTTCAGGGAGGATTTGGGGAGAGACTGAGTATATTTGGGCACTCATTGAGCACAAAGCAGAAAAACTAATTCAGGATGGGATGCCATATTTCCACAGGATGTAGACACACACACACACACACACACACACACACAAGCACAAACATAAGCACATATGCCACACTAGACAGACAGACACACACACACACACACACACACACACACACACACACACACACACACACACACACACACACACACACACACACACACACACACACACACACACACACACACACACACACAAAAACATAATCACATATGCCACACTAGACAGACACACACACACAAAAATAAGTGCATATGCCACACTAGACACACACACACACACACACACACACACACACACACACACACACACACACACACACACACACACACACACACACACACACAAGCACATGCATACAAACATGGCAGGCACTCCAAGAAGACATCAAGTCCCCCATGGTATGAGCATGTTTTTTGGAAGTGATAGGAAACTGCAGCAACTTGCAGAAACTGTCACAAAAATGGAGAAGAGGCAATCATATTACAGAATGTATCACAGCAAGGAAATTAATTAGAGAACTGAACACCATAATGCAGCAGTGCAAATTTCTGTAACACTGTGCCACATTCTGAATATGTTTAAATAAAATATTGCTTTCTTAGGGACTACAGAAAACAGACTTGAATATCCTGATGTCTTTTTCTTTATGGAAGGATAGCAATGGGGATAATACTGGTTTTGATAAATAATAAAGCTACAGTAAACCTTATTTGACTATTAATTTAGTTTCTATGTTTGGCATTAATGTGTTTGTAATGATATAACAATGTTTGTTGTAAGGCACCTTAGAAAGCACTCTTCAGGGCAGAAAAATGCATTAAGTGTAATCTGGAACACATTCAGAGCTTTTTATCTTTATTCACAAAGGCTGCATGCCAGTAGATAACTACACATTACATGCAATTGACTTTAATGAAAGACTGTTATCTAGAAATTATCCAGGTAACTGTTTGTAAGCTTGCTAAAGAGCCACAGAGTAAACCAAACTGCCAGGTGTCATTCATATGACAGAAAACAGCAGTCTGAATTCACCTGCCAGAAACATTTTACCTGTCCATCTATCATTTATCCAACATATGTCTAAAAGGCATTTTCAGGTGTAAAAGTAAATTTGCAATCCCTGGACTGCTAATATTGGATACATACGGTGATTTAATCTGTTTTATAGATACTCCAGTTGTTATCAGGCTATCAGATAAATAATGAAGTTTGCACTGCTATATTTTGAATGTAATGGTTACGTGAACTCAAACTAATTTCAGCAAGTATACTAGAGCATTAGGATGTTACTGAGTTTTTGTCATTTTACTAGTTGTGCTATGGAACATGATCTATCATTTGTTAAGGAAAGGGAACAAAGTAATTCAAAATCAACTTAAACATATACCGACACCAGTCACACCAACTCAAAGAAGGGGTATATAACCCTCATGAAGGGCGTCACTCCTGGCACAACTCATTAACAGTGATTTCCTATGGAGGAGCTCCAATCCTCAGCAGTTGAACTTTATGCAAATGATGCTCGAGAGTTCATTTTATTCATCGCCCTCCCATAGGTTACCCAAGGCTACAACATAAGTATTTCAAAGGTAGATGGGGGAGGATTCTGAAATAATACCTAGTGTAGGGCCCTTAAAATCATGAACAGATGATTATGGGAGGTTCTGAGTGTCAAATGCAGCAGAAGAATACGTAACAGAGTGTACCTCATGATAAGTAGCATGTGGGCAGGAAGAGGAAGTAGTGTGTACGTCAAACTGAATGGGAAGTCTGGGAAAACTGTTTGCGGCTGAGTAGCCTGGCCATGTGAAAGTGAATGATCGTGGTGAAGACTTTTGATTTAACTGATCATTCACAGAAAAAAATACACTCAGGAGGCAGACTGCCTCCTGAGTGTATTTCTTTGGATATTTTGTGCTGTTGTATGTTTGGATTTGGTCCATTCACAGACAAAAGACTGACAACAACAAGCCACAAAAAATGACTGCCAACTAGAGAAGGAAAGAAACAAATAGCCATCATTTTCAGTTCTGTATTGAATGGCAACTTAATGATATATAAATGCCTACATTCAAACACCTGACCGACCTGTCCAACACTGTTCCATTCCCCAATACACACACACACACACACACACACACACACACACACACACACACACACACACACACACACACACACACACACACAAACACACACATGGTTGAGTGAAGCTTTTAAAGTTTAAAGTTATTGGTTGATCACAGGTACACATTTCTTCTGGTCTTCTGAAGGCTGTACTCTTAGGTGCCAGTGGTAAGTCTTACAATATTCAATGGTGTGCTCCTACACCTTTTTTCCTGCAAATTGAAGTACACTAGGTTAACTAAATCTCCCTATATGGCAAAGAATTATGACTGATTTTCTCATCATAGCCAACTAATGGATATCAAGATTCAACCCTTAAACATTGCTTTGCTTTGCTGCACTACAAAGGTAGAAATTTCTAGACATTCATTTCTCAAAGCTGGTTAATTTCTGAAAACTGATTATAATCTTCAGTATTACATGAAACCTGATTTATAAAATAAAAAAAGATTTGCTTATTTTCACATTTTAATATACTAATGCTGTAAGAAGACCATCATTTTCTTTATTTGTTCCAGAAAATGAGCAATAAAATATAATTTTACAACAGCTGCTTTAAAGAGCCACGTGATAGTTTTTTTTAACATTGTTCTCTACAGATTAATTTCAAAGTACAGCACGCTACACTTTTAAAATCCTCTTGCTTGTGTGTCTGTGAGTGTGTACATGTGAGTGTATTTGTGTGAATGTGCATTTATTTCATTTTACCTCCACACACACAGACTAAGTTAAATGAAAGCATAGAATGTCACTTTATCTTTTTTTGTTATACAGTCTAGTAGTACTTAAAGAAAATATTACTAACTTCATGTAAGTATAAATCCACCCATCACCATCAGAAATTGTGCATGTACTAAACAGCTACACACAGACACACACACACACACACACACACACACACACACACACACACACACACACACACACACACACACACACACACAAAATCAACACACATGCAGGCCTCTTACAAACTACATCAAAATCGGAACTCTTTTTGTGAGCAGCAAAATGTCACTGCACAATAAAACATAACACATTCTGAGAGATACCATAAAATTTAACCTAAAAAATAAATGTAAGCTATGGCAAAATAACAATATATCATGTATGGATGTGTGTGTGTGTTATGCTGGGTTAACTCAGGTCAAATATTAGGCACTCAGGCTTTTTTTTTTTGTTCTTTTTCCTGTTCATATGCATGCCAACCATCTTGTCAATTTTCTCCAGCAATAGGACAAAAGCCAGATAAAACATTTGTATCACCCAGGTAGTTATGAGGAATTTTCTGCATTCTGGTCGTAACCCCTGGGTCAATGACTGATGTACATGCTTGTAAATGCAAAGTGAAGAATTTCAATACTTGGATCTCTAATATCCTTTAGACCCACAATTGGGAGTAGATACACAATATATAGGAGATGTAAAATATTTAATAATAAGTATAAATAACCCTCATGTATAAGTAACAAATATTGCTTATAAATCTCCACAATTCCAATTGTAAATGTAATAAATCCAGTATGTAGTTCGAATGACAATAAAACACTCAATATTTATTAAAACAAAAAACAACCAGTAAGCGCTTTCATTCAAAAAGAACTTCTTCAGACCTGGTTGTCACACATGCAAAATTCACATTTATAGTTTGCTCAAGTCACATGACCCAGCTATGCCAATTTGTTCATGACTAGTTGGGAAATATAATTTTTTTTAAATTCTACATTTGCTAGCAATATTTATTTTTACAAGCGCTTTATTGATGATTTGTTTTTTGTTTTTTGTTTTTTTTTTTATGGGAAGGTTCTAAGTCAGAATTGTTGAAATTCTGTGAATATTTAAATTCTGTTACAAGTTATTTAAAGTTTTCTTTTAATAGAAGTAGAATTAGTATGAATTACGTGGATCTGACTGTGTACAAGAAAGGGGGGGGATCTTGGTTAAAATTTTTAAAAAAAGATGTTCAGAGTAAAAGCTACTTGGAATATATCAGCTTACATAATGTGAGCTTGAAAAATAATATTGTGTTTGGTCAGCTTGATAGAATAAATAGACTCACTGACAAAGATGAGTATTTTTGGAAGAATGTGAGATGTTAAGAAAAAAATTTTAATTGGGGTTACCCTATTGGGATAATAAGTGGAACAATAGATAAAATTAAAGCTGTGAGGAAGAAAGGGACAATAAAGGATGTTGAAAGAAATAGTGAAGGAGTAGATTATAATTTGAGTTGTACATTGGAAAATTCAGTAGATATGTACAGTATTAAGCAGATCATCACAAATAATTGGAAATTTTTGAAGAATTTCCAAGAGTTAGATGCTTTTTTATATGAGAGTCCTACTTTTGTCACAAAAAGAGGGAAAGGTCTTAAGGATTTTTTAAAAACCAAAAAATGTAATGCTCCTATTACTTATAATGGGATGTCAAGATGTGAAGACTGCAATTATTGTAAGTTTTTGGTACTGGAAACAAAATAGTAGTGCAGGCTCGGGACTTTACTATTAATATCAAGGGGAATTACAATTGCAAGTCTAAATTCATTGTGTATCTAGTATTATGTAATTCTTGTGATGGATTTTACATAGGAAGAACTATACGTAGCTTCCATCTCTGAATTTATGAGCACCTGAGGGCAGTTGAAAAACTGGATGTAACCAATGCCCTAGCAAGACATGTTGTTGACTGTCATAACAAAGCGCTTACCAGTTGTTTCTTGTTTTAATAAATATTGAGTGTTTTATTGTCATTCGAATTGCGTATTGGATTTAAAATATTGCTTATGTAGATCATTAAATGTACTGGAGCTTCTAAAAAAGGAGAGCGTTGCTTATATGGATTGTTAAATATTTTAGAGCTGCTAATGCAAGAAATTGTCGTTTTCATTATTTATTCATTTATCTTTGTGAACCATTAAGCCAACATTATAAAGGGTATGAATAGTCCTGTCTGTCCCACATCCAAAGCCAAATAACCCTGATGAATATTCTGTGCGGTTGAAAGTTCAATTACTATTGCAACACTTCCTTCATGGAATGGTGAATAGTTATACCGTTACAAGAAATGTCCATTAAAAGCCTCACCTCATCTTTAGCTGTGGGTGTGTTGTAATTCATTTATAGAAGGTTTTAGTTACCTTGGGGTTCTGCCAAAGCTAGCTGTCATGTCAGAGTGACACAGATTATTAATATTTAGATTCAGATTAATCTCCGTCTATATGTGGTCTAGGGTTTTCAATAAGCATTCCACTTAGAAGTCCTGACAAAGGCACAATAAGGATGGCTCCATACAGGGATGTTGCTATGTCTTACCTATTCAATAGTGTTGCATGAGGAATGACACTAAGAAATAGCAGAAGGTATGTTAAACTACTACATCACATCACTTGCAACTGTCCTCCAATGGCATAACTCTCTACCACTGTTCATACTACCTCCAGACAGTATGCACCTATTGTTAGTTACACCCATTAACTTAACTTCCTATATCAACACTGTGTCATTGTAGTTCAGTAAACAGCACAAAATGATAACATTTATAATATACAAACTAAAAATAATACTAGTTATCAATCACATGCTATGTTTCTGTTATATTTGTTTACATGCTCTTTTTTTCCTCTGTTTTCATTTATGTTATCATTTTTTGCACTGTCTGCCACAGCTGTACCTGTGGTGTGGCAGCAGACCCTGCTCCGCCATCTCCCTCATTCATTTACTGCTGTCCC
This sequence comes from Protopterus annectens, assembly GCF_019279795.1. Classification (NCBI taxonomy): domain Eukaryota; kingdom Metazoa; phylum Chordata; order Ceratodontiformes; family Protopteridae; genus Protopterus; species Protopterus annectens. Next base: position 1,562,976,693 of record NC_056743.1, on the reverse strand, counting down.
ACTATCTTCCTCCAGACCTGCCTCTCCATTGAGTGATGGAGGTCCTACAATGAAGGGGAACCTGTAGGTATCCCTGATGGCCTCTTGTGGTCATTTTATGGAGAAGAGTGCTGTCATTTTCTCTGGTGACACTGCTAGTGGGTCACATTCCATCACCTGGTGGAAATAGGAGGTGATGGGAGAGTTCATTGGCCAGCAACTTGATGTCCACATTGTATATTTGGCGAGGTTTCTTGTGAGGTTTGCAGAGTCATACCACTGCCTGGCACTGCCTTGTGTACTATCTAAGGCAGGCCACAGTGGGAAGGGCAGTCATGGTGCTGACTGACCCCTTTCAAGGTCGATCCCAATTAGGAGCTGGATTTCCACCCAATCCCCTATTATAGTGTCCTCCTTCTCTGTGCTTTTCCTCCTGGCCCTTTTTGCTGTCCAATCCCTATCACCGCTTTTCCTCCCTTTATCAGTATGCCTATGTATTAAATTGTCATACTCTCTTACTACCTAAGTCAGTACCTGCCATGTTGTCCTTTGTCTGTATTTTATGTTTCCTTTTGTACACTGCTTTTATACCTCTCCTGACCCTACATTCTCTTTCTTCCCTTTACACCCTTCTTCATCTACCCTTCTGGAGAAATGAAAAAAGGCCTTTTTTACATCCTTTTCCGTCTACCCTTCTTGGAGAAAATAAAATGGGCCACCCCCACCAAAATAAAAATGTCTTCCTCTTCCCACTCCAACACTTTCCTTGAGTATGTTCCTTTGCTTGCTCTATTCCCTTTATGACTTTTCTATGCTCCCGCTTCTTCTCCATTTTAGTAAAAAATATCTTTACAGCAGCATTGCTGGTGGCCAGTGGCTCACAGCTGTTCTCATAGTGTCACTAAGTTGTGCTTGTATACATGCATACTCACAAGCATACAGCATGCTTCTAACTGCTATTTGAGAATTCTCTGGCCACATTCATGCAACATGTCTTTCCATGCTGGCATTGTCATTTCCATGGGTAGACTTCTTAGTTAATGCTTGCGGTATGAAATTCCTACTTTGAAAAGATAATTACCTTCAAGCTGCATTGTGCCATTTGGTATCTCCACAATAGCTCTTATGAGGTGACATAATGCATGTGTCTGATTCCCCGGGACAGTCTTTAACAGTCTTTGTTTTTCTGTAAATAAATGAAAGTCCATGGTTACTATTTGGCAGAGGACAAGAGGCATTTGTGGAAGGTGCTTTAAAATGCTGTGCCATACAGGATTGAGAATTAAAGTTGCATCATATGGGGGGGTTGATGTTATGCAAAATAATGTGTTGTGGTCTTCTTATCACTCAGGTAGCCCTTAAAAGTGTTCCTTCATGCTCTGTTCTTTTGCTTCCCCAGCTTAACTCTTAACTTTTGAACTTAATCCAAATAGAATTGTAGTAGCCCTTGTATTTATTAACATTTTAAATTAAATTTCGTGTCTGTTATTCTGAGTTTCAGGCCAGAAAGCTAAATATGATATCAGCAACATTAATAAATAAATAAATAAAAGTTTGTATTTCAGCAAATAAAATGAGTCACGCTGTCTTGAAAAGTGTTACTGTCAATTCCCATCCAACTAATGACTATTGAAATTATTTCCAGGTTTACTTTCTAAAACATGGAGGCCAACAAATATTATATATAAGGACAAGCAGAGACTTCTAGTACATTAACAAGGTTGTTAGTACCACAGCCAGAAGTAAAGCCCTAAATTCCAGGCAGACTTTGATCCTTTTTTTTAAACACCTTTATTGAATTATCACTTGTGACACAAGCAAATTTACATTCATATAAAAGTAATGAAATTGTATTAACAAGTTCACATTTACAAACATTATACTTCACATACATTGCTGTATATCATATAACCTAAGCAACATTATATAAATTATTCAATTCCTGCCCTTTTTTTAAAACAAGAAACATCTTTATTAAACCATCAAGTGCGACATAGGTAATCATACGCCTTGCATACCATCCATAAGGGGCTGCTTATTTTATATTTCCCAATGCTCCCAAAGACTAGCTTTCATTCTTTAAATACTGAAGTTATTTTTATCCTAGAGCTCTTGTGATCTCATTTGTTTTTACTGCAACTGAACTTTCACAGAACCATTAAGGAAATATATAAAATTCTATGAAGTTCTTTCATTACATTATATCCTTATTTGGGTATAATATAGAGGAATATGAGAGGGTCACCATTCATAACCTGCTTATTATGTGTTTGAGACGTGGGTGCCAAGAAATTCATCTCTAGAGGTCTATCTTGACCTCTATGTCAAAAATACATAATTAAGGGTTATAGTTGGAGATCTGATAATGATTCTTTGTTTTGCGTAGAGTTTTATCTGTTCCATGTACTTCTGGTTACAGAAAAAAGTGCAAAGTGTTTTGCCAGCTTTCAAAGCCATAAATCATTTACTGAATGCTGTCAGAATGACAATGTAACTCAGTCTCTTACCTTTACATTCACCTTCCATGCCTCTAAACTGCCAGATATTTTTCAGAATGCCCAGATTTTTACCTGATATTTTTAGTCGTTGCTCATAAAATCTGTGGTTTTCTGACAAAACTGAAGCCACTAAATAATGATATACATATGAATTTCAGACTTCCTATCCTTCAGAAAATGCAGGCAAATACAAATCATGTTATTCTAGCAACTTCCTAAGTTTATAAGAGGAAATCAGGAACCAATTACTGGCACAGACAGCAGGAAGAAACAAATTATTGCTGCTGTTTGCTGGTCAGTACTGCCAGATATGACTGCCTAATGTGAGACCCAACCTTAACAAGTTAAGGAGGGGTGCTTAGCATTTGTTAAGATCCGGTCTCACACTATAGTAGTGTTAACTGATTTGTCTTTCTCTGGATATTGGAGTATAATTACTATGCTCCATTTGCTACATTTTAATTGTAAGTCACATTATATTTTACTGCAGTCCTGAAACAGAATGCAGTCTAGATGACATAGAATGATGAATGAAATAGTATCACTTATGAGGTCACACAATGAGCAAAAAGAAAAAAAAAACAGAAGAATTTTTACTGTACTATACTGTTAAATAATCAACGGTATTAGATAAGGAGTTTTGAGCTACAATTCAAAAGGATCAAGAAAGCCCATTCGCTTAACTAATAAGTTTCATCATACCCTTCCTGGAGAAAGATACTGAAGTTAAACCTGAAGGAGGGAGGTTCAGTCATGCTGTGCATTTCACTGGCTGAAAGACTTCATTTGGTAAGGCTAAGGCACAGTAATGCTTAATCATCAAAGTATGGTTTCAGGCCTGGAAATATTTGCTGCATCTTTAGTACTAGAATGTTTGGTTACTGATTCTTTGATTTTACTTATACAAGCATTTGGATTTAAGATCACACAATTGGCTATTGTTACAAAGTGCACTATCATATTCTGAGGATCTTTCCATAATCCTCAGTAATTATTTTTGAAAGGACTTTCCTAAACTATTGTTTTATTTATTTGAAACTATTTATTATGTCAAATGTTGATAATTTAATATCAAAGTTTTATGTAATTCTTATAAGATATAAGTCACAATTGCATGATAAATATTGGAACCATATTGCTATGGGCCATATTCCTTATTTATCCTTAGAAAGTAAAACACAAATTTTATCTTCTATTAAAAATACTTCCTTGTCACAGTACTGTTATACTATATATTTACATGGACATTTATCCACAGAGAATTCCTAACCCCAAACAAGTTAGCTAATTTTGGAAAGAATAAAAATGTTATTTGTTGGCGATGTTTGCAAAAGTGTAATGCTGAATGCGGAAAGAGGGCTAATGATGATGATGATGATGAATGCTGACTGGATTCATATATTTTATTCATGTCCTTTATTAGAACAATTCTGGTGAAAACTAAATGACTTTTTACAAGCTTTGTTTACTCACTCATTTCATTGTCAAAATCCTTAATTTCGTTTACTATTAATGACAGTATATCCTGAACAATGTAAATCTTTCCTTATTATCATCATTTCTTACCATTGTAAGGAAAAGTATTACCAGGAAATGGAAATCTTCCTCTGCACCAAACATTACAGACTCTTTATCCTTCTTGAAGGAAACTGCTCATAAAGAAACAAAAAATCAAGGAATATAGGATTCACCAAAATTATTTGCTAGACCTTGGAGTAAAGTAATTTCTCTCATTGGCATCTACCAGACAAAATCAGGCACTTGATTGATTTTAGGAATTGTTGCATATATAACTTTTCTATTTATTTTCAGTTTTCTTTTTTATTAGAAATATGATTGTTATATAATTTTTCTTTTTTTCTTCAGGCCTTTGTAAATAATGTACACAGTTTATCTTCTTGTTCAAAGAATTATATTGTGTTATTCATTTATTATCAAAATGTATTAAATTATTGTGACAACTTTATGGAAAATAAAAAAAAAATCTTTTGAAAAAAAGAATGTAGGTAAGTGTATTAAATTATATTTGCTTGACAGCGGAAGGAGAACATATGATTATAGCATTTGAGTTAATTGGATATTCTACCTCACCTATTTACCTTTTTCATCCACACCTCTTCTTCATCTATTCTTGCCCATTAGATTGTATCCATGGATTCCTTGTCTAGCGCCCATTTTGGTAATCTATATGGATGGTTTCACCATACTCTCCATGAAGAAGTGTCATTTTTTGTTTGTGTCCCCTTGTCTCCACTGTGTCCTTCCTAATCACACCTCTATAACACAATTCTTTGCAGCAAAATCAATTCTGCTTTTCTCTTCTTGCTTCAAGGACAAAAAGCTTTATCTCCTCTAGTCCTGGTTATATCCTGTCCCCTCCATCCCATACTCTTTCCAGCAGACTGATATCTTCAGTAGCTGCTCATACCTGGAGTGACCTGACCAGGGCCTCATATAGCAGAAGCATGATCTTGCTGCTTCTTATTTTATCCCTTGAGTATACACTGCACCATTCTACTGACTACTATCACTACCCTATTACACATGCCCTAGTGGCCCAGTCCAAGAGTAATCAACACTCCCAGATTATTTTCCAGCACAACTGCCATCAGTTCTACTACCCCAGTCGATATTTCATAGCTGGGTTGCTGTAGCCCTGGTGCAGTTCTTCTCATTTGTGAATTGCCACTAATCAGCTCACTTGCCCAGCCTTTCCCAGTCCTTCTTATGAATCCTTTCACCCAGTTTTCCACTGCTACTCATAATTCTGTGTCGTCAGCAGTCATGCTGCTCCTGTTCAGATATGGCAGTAAATAACATAATGTAGTGTACAGAATCCTGGATTAACCCTTGAAATACTTCACAAGTCACTTTCCTTACCCCTGACATTGCCTTTCTTTACACTATTTTCTTTTGTCTTACCATTTAAACATACAACTATTCAATGCCTCAGTCTAGGTTCTACTCCTTACTCCTTCAGTTTTCTAACAGCCTCCTCTTTGGGACTAACTCAGAAGCCTTGATGAAGTTCAGGTAGATCATGTTTATGGCTAGGCTGGTACTCCCTTATCTAGCTTTCTTGTATCACAGTCATAAAACTGGATCAGGTTTCCTTCCAGCTCTTCAAACCATAAATCCATCTGGATTGTTATTGTTAGAAAAATATGTATTAATGTATATGTTTAGTGCTTATTAGAAGCTAAAAGGGTTAACACATTTTCATTATATTTTATGTACAGCTTAATTCTGTATGAAATTACAAGATGCTTTTCAAACTGCAGTATGCTTTCTGAAATTGCAAGATGCTCTCTGACCTAATATTTGCTAGCACAGCAAAATTCATGTTTATGCCTTTTGGAAATTAAGAAGCAGGTGATTATCTGCTAGGTCAGGAAAATAATGAATGGAACAATACTGTTTTCTATAATGTTACTGAACTTGAACAATCAGCTCTGTTTGTGTTATGAGAACATGCACAGCTGCAGAAAAGAAAGATACATCGAACAAAGACTGCTTGAAGAAATGAACTATAATCTGTACTTGCTTTGTGCTTGAATTAGCCACAGTACCTTGAATGGTAACATTACATAGTGAGAAGCTGTATCTGACCAGTGGTCATCAAGGCCATGTTGTTTTTCTTAGGAAGTTTTTTTTGTAAACTTGATATGCCAGCAGAAAATCATGGACAAACAGCTGCTATGAAATAATATTGAAAGAACTTGTGATTTATTACGTCAGCTTGGTAAGCAATGTCTTCTAAGAAATGTATAAGAATAGCTTCACTTCCTGATTCTAGTTAGACAAACTCTGTATTAGCACGTTTTTGTCTCCTTGCTGCAAGATTAAAGTGCCTTAACCTGAACCTGCCGTGTGTTGATCTTTTTGAAGTTGTTTTTCCTTTGACAGATTGGTCCTTCAAGCCGGATACTCTCGCTCCGCTTCAGGTCAGATGGGCCAGGTGGCATGAAACCGTATGGGGAAGAGACCACATCGGTTCTTCTGCTCTGAAAGACCTCCGACTGAATTGTCATTCAAAAGAGGCCAGCCACTTTTCTGATCTGAGACTGGAGGACGAGTTTTCCATCGAATCTGGTGATCAAGCACGGAGGCTCAGGTAAGGTGAGCTTTACCTTTTTTCTGTTTTAGATCAGGGACTTGATTTGAATCATCTGTCAGGAGATTTGTTTTGTACAAGTCAGGGACAGAAAGATTGTAGTCTTGTCATAGATCAGGGAAACAGAATAGGTAAGACAGTTATTCTAGATAAACTGTAAAACAAAAAAATTGTGGTACCACGTGAAAATAAGAAAGGTTATGTAACATTCTAACAGTCAGAACAAGATGGGTAATAAGTGCACAAAAAGTTCCCAAGACCCACCGTTAACTGAAGATGCAAAATATATGCAATTACAGCGTGCCAACAGTGTTAGGTACTATACAAAATGGGTTAATAGATATGAATTTAATGGAAAATTAAAAAAATCCTCACTTATTAAACTTGTCAAACAGCTCAAAACCAATGGAAAAGGTCAAGTAAAAAAGCAACGTCAATTAGGCGTTCCTCAGGTACACAGGTGGATTGAGGAAGCAAACCGTAATTCAAAAGCTATGTTCTTAGATAAAGAAGACAATAATTTGGTAATAGCATCAGCCCCTCTGCCCCCTCTGCTTCCCGCACCAGAATATGAAGCGAGTGGACAAGCTGGTCCACCTCCGCTATACCTGGCTGTCACCGCGAAGCCAAGACCGTATGTCAGAGATCCCATCGAGACTAGATCTCGAACACGTAACTTAAGAGGGGATACTGAGTTATATCAAATGAACAAAAATTCACGAGCTATGAGTGAAGAAGAGATATGTTCACTCACAGAAGTACCAAATCCTCAGGCAGGACAGGCAGGGCAGGACCAGACTCTCCTAGTATATAGACCGTGGACACCGGAAGACATCCGGAAAGCCACAGAGGGAATTCCCCATCCAAAAGTTAATTTTAGAAAATTCTTAGAAGACTTACAGGGCATGAGGTTAAGCTATCATTTAAATGGAGAAGAAGTAGAAAATGTAGTCAGACAAACTGTAGGTCCAGATTGGCACATGATCAGTGGCAACTGGAATCCACGTGACGCAGAACACAAGCCACTCCCACATAGCAACGCAGAACTGGATAACAGAGTGAAAGGTCTAACAGACCGAATCTCTGAAAAATGGAAGCCTAGGGCAGACTGGACTTGCATTAATCAATGCATCCAACAAGAAGGTGAAACTGTTGACAGATATTATGCTAGATTATTAAAGTGTTTTAATAACCACTGTGGAATGCAGGTACCTGAAGACCAAACACATGATTCCCCGTATGAGCAGCAGCTAAAGAATGCATTTTTGAAAGGCAGTATTTTGCCTATAAGCAGCTTTATTACAAAGCACATGGTAGACCACCGTACAAGTAGATTACAGTCACTGCTTGAATATGCTAGACATGCTGAAAGGCATTTTAACAGTAAAAAGAAAAAGAAAGCCCAAGTAGTTTCTGTAGAAGATGGAGCAGAAGTTTATGTAGTACAGTCCGGAAAAAAGGGCAAGAAAAATGCCCAGGGAATCAAACAATCTGATAAGCGATTAGGGGAGTTTGAAGAAAGAAAGAAAAGGGGTGAATGTTTTAAGTGTGGAAAAAAGGGACATTTAGCAAGGGATTGCAAGCAAAATAAGAATGTAGCCATGGAAGATAAGGAGGGTGAGGACTGACTATATGATAGTCAAGAATCACTAGAAGGGAGTAACCAAGAAAAAACAAACGCAAATGTGATAGAAGGAGTAGAGGATGTGATAGAAGAAATAGAGGAAGTGCAAGAAATCACAGATGGTGAAGAAAGTGAAATTTTAGACTTAGCATTATTGAGCCTAGAGCTCTATTTAGCAGACACGAAACCGGAAGTTACATTTCTGGTAGAGGGGAGGGAAGTTAAATTCCTGTCTGACTCAGGGGCTTAACGGACCCTGATACATCCTTCCAAACTACCAGAAAATTCAGAATCATTTGATTACATTCTAGTGAAAGCAGATATTTGGCATAGCAGTAGTTCTGGCTATGCAAGGTATGGAAGCACAGTGACAAATGGATACTTTTGTGGTGCGACCGGAGGGCGAAACATTTTATTGGTACAGCCAGGACTTGGTCACGACTGGTCCAGGGGCAGTAACCGAAGAACTGATGGACATAGCCATCAGTAAGTCCCCCTCCCTTGACACTGATAAACAGCATTTGTTGCACTGTACTCTGTATTATTGTAGCACACCAGGACCTGATAAGAAATATGAGCAAGAACTGTTTAAAAACCATGCAAACAGATTAGTATTACGTAATCTGTACTGAGACACAGAAGGGAACAGTGTAGTTAGCTGCTCTTTTCCCCAGGAATTCTTTGCACTCTATAAATCTAATCAATTACCACATGTTAGTTTAACTAAGGACAAGAATGTGAAATGTGCAGACCTAGGAGAAAAAGTCACAAAGTGGGAAAAACAGACAGAGTTAGAATTGTCAGAACAGGGAGTACAGAAGCAGAAGTTAAATTGGATAACACAGACACACCCAGCTGTACACTTGCAGTCTAGCAAGGACAGCTGATTAGCACTCTTACTAGAAGAGGAAGACAATGCCTTACGGAGCATACCAGAAACTCTCTGGTCAACAGGGAAGTCAGATGTAGGACTAATTCGTACAGCAGGACCAATTACTATTACGCCAAAATCAGCTTTTAGACCACAAAAGAGACAGTATCCCTTAAGAAAAGATGCAGAAGTAGGAATCAAACCTATAATAGCAGCTTTACGTGGATGGCTCATGCAGAAGGGGTCCTACAGGACAGAACCTAGTGAGGTATGCAGTAGTTTCTGATATTGAGATTTTAGAAGCAAAGTCTTTACCACACAACTTATCTACACAAGCAGCAGAATTGATTGCCTTGACAAGGGCATGTACCTTGGCAAAGGGTAAATGTGTGAACATTTTTACTGACAGCCAGTACGCTTTTTCTACTGTACATGTTTTTGAGCAACAGTGGAAGAATAGAGGAATGATAACATCTACTGGTAAACCGATTAATCATGCACAGTTTATTTTACATTTGTTAGAATCTATTCAGTTACCTCAGAAAGTAGCTATTTGTAAATGTGTAGCTCATACCAAGCAACAGGATAAGATTTCAAAAGGTAATACGAGAGCTGATACAGCTGCAAAGCAAGCAGCTTCAGCTTCAGAAGTATTTCTTTTGAGTGAGGAATTACAACCTTCTGAGACTTTAGATTTAGAAATGTTGAAAACAATGCAGACACTTACTATGAAAGTAGAAAAACAGAAATGGATAAAACGAGGAGCAATTCTTGAGAAAGGGCTGTACATCTCCAAAGAAGGAAAACTGATTTTGCTGTCTAATTTGTTTAGATATGCAGCTTTGTTGAGCCATGGGCAATGCCATGTCTCAACAGGGGGACTGGTACAGTTAGTGAACCGAGTGTTCACAGCATATGGATTTACAAACTACACAAAAAATTTTTGTGCAACATGCCATGTTTGTAACAAGCATCATGCACAAGGGGCATTGAAGCCTAAGCAAGGGAGTTTCCCAACACCACTGTACCCATTCCATACTATCTGTATGGATTTCATAGAACTGAACAGATGTGAAAATAAGAAGTATTGTCTTGTCATTATAGATATGTTTTCCAAATGGGTGGAAGCTTTTCCGACCAAAACTCCAGATGCAGCTACTGTTGCAAAAGTCCTTGTTAAAGAAATTATTCCTAGATTTGGCATACTGGAAAAGATCTACAGTGACAATGGCACACACTTTGTAAATCAAACTATACAACAGTTGAGTCTATATTTCGGAATTTCCTTAAAGAACCATTGTGCATACCACCCACAATCTGCAGGATTAGTAGAGAGGCATAATGGGGTTTTGAAAAACAAACTTAGGAAATTAATTATTGAGACACAAAAGGACTGGGTGCACTGCCTGCCTCTGGCACTGTTGAGCATGAGAACTGTTCCAAATGCAAAGGGGTTAGCTCCTTTTGAAAAATTATATGGGAGGGCATACTATATACCTCAATGGAAACCTCTCATGCCTGCAGACCAGGAGGCCGAAAGTTCACTTGCAGAATATATGAGATGACTTTTAAGTAATAAACAACTTTTGCAGTTAAATTCTGTTTCAGATAAAGAACAAACCAGACCATCGGAAGCAGCAGTAGTCCCAGGCAAGTGGGTCTGGGTGAAAGTCATCAAGAGGAAGAACTGGACTTCACCGAAGTGGGAAGGGCCGTACCAATTGCTACTGTCAACACCCACTGCAGTCAAGATCGCAGAGCGAGCGTCCTGGATTCATCTGACACACTGTAAATTGGTTAAAAACTTTGAACTGGACAAAAAACTTGTTACTGTTACACAAGAACAAAATGATCAGATATGGAGCAAATAGAAATACAGAACAACCTCAGAAGTATTGCATGATCATTCTGTTAACCATACTGATAACATTAATCTTTTTGCTGTGGCCTTTCCTTTTTCTAGCCACACAAGCTGAACTGAATAAACGAGACACATTACTCATAGACTGGCATCTAAACTTTAACACTTACCAAGCAATCAAATATGTGTATGCTGAAACTTTTAATGTTTCAAATTGCTGGATTTGCACAGCTATACCAGCAGCATATGGGGGATTGTAAATGACTGCTGTCCCCCTAGAGGGTCAATGAGACCTGGGAAAATTTGATTTTTGATACTACAACTGTGAAATCACAAGACAAAATAGCATTGTACCTGCCTGTTACACAAAAGGGAATTGTATGTTTTTACAAAAATGATACTGTTCAGGTGGGTTGGAGCAATTGTAATGTGACCGTTCCTTACAAATGTTATATCAAATCTAATAATGCAGGTTATATTTGTGATACAAACTATGACTCATATTTTGAATTAATGCACAAAACGGTTGATGAAATACGACGTAATCCTGTTCTTTTTAAACAGCTATCTATCACTGATAAGAAAATCTTTCATGCAGGGCAAGTATATATTAATACTAAAGTAGAGAATTGTTATTTTGTGTGTGGGAAAAAGGCATACAAATGGTTACCTGAGTATTGGTCCAGCAGTTGTTTTTTGGGTTACCTGGTTCCGGCCATATGACACACTGCAGTTTTGCCTCAGGGAAAAATTTGAAATGTCAGAGAGGTCACCAAGAAACCTGGAAATCCAGTCAAGAGACCTGAGAATCCAGTGGGACAAATCAAAGCAGGCTGGAGAAACCATAACTCCATAAAAAACAAAGATAAACTGACACACATGGACTTGAGTGACACTATTATATCGTGGGCAGGTATAGCCCCTGCATATGGCGCAGTAAAATCGATTTGGGAGCTGAGAAAACTGTCCAAACTTCTCAAAGTAATGAGTAATGCAACTTTTTCTGCTCTCGAATTAATAACCGATGAACTGAACGCTATGAGAACTGTGGTTCTTCAAAACCGCATGGCTCTCGACTTCACCCTAGCGGCGAAAGGTGGTACGTGCACTTTAATAAAAGAGGAGTGCTGTTCGTATATTCCTGACAACCAGCATGAGATAAACGACCATCTTGAGGTGATTCAGCAAGTGTCGGCCATGACCAAACCAGGCCAAACCCACTGACGGATTTTTTCCAGAATTTGTTTGGGGAGTGGGGTAGCATCCTAATGAACAGTCTGATTGCCATTTGTGTGGGATTACTCCTGTTAGGAGTGTGTGTTTGTTGTGGTATTCCCTGCATGAAAAGATTGATCAAAGATTTTATAGACATGTCAGTTTCTGAGACTTTGTATCAAAGTACTGAAATTGAAGAACTGTTGAAAAGTGAAACACTTTCATAAGTCTAAACTGAAAGACTCTCTTAACTGCAAATTCTGAACAGGAAGAGGTTAGGAGAAGAAGCAACTGTTTATGCTTTTGAAAATAGAATAAAAAGTATTAACAGGGGGGAAATGTTAGAAAAATATGTATTAATGTATATGTTTAGTCCTTATTAGAAGCTAAAAGAAAAAAGCTATTTTATGTACAGCTTAATTCTGTATGAAATTACAAGATGCTTTTCAAACTGCAGTATGCTTTCTGAAATTGCAAGATGCTCTCTGACCTAATATTTGCTAGCACAGCAAAATTCATGTTTATGCATTTTGGAAATTAACTGAGAAGCAGGTGATTATCTGCTAGGTCAGGAAAATAATGAATAGAACAATACTGTTTTCTATAATGTTACTGAACTTGAACAATCAGCTCTGTTCATGTTATGAGAACATGCACAGCTGCAGAAAAGAAAAATACATCGAACAAAGACTGCTTGAAGAAATGAACTATAATCTGTACTTGCTTTGTGCTCGAATTAGCCATAGTACCTTGAATGGTAACATTACATAGTGAGAAGCTGTATCTGACCAGTGGTCATCAAGGCCACGTTGTTTTTCTTAGGAAGTTTTTTTTTGTAAACTTGATATGCCAGCAGAAAATCATGGACAAACAGCTGCTATGAAATAATATTGAAAGAACTTGTTCATAGGTTCATAGGTTCATAGGTTCATAGGTTCATACTAGGCTATCTGCCCAAGGGCATTTATAAGCCTAGCCCATAGTTATGTGGCTTTCGCCACCCCTTTAGTTTGAATAAAAACTATGCCTATCATTTTGCTGTGCCTCTGTCAAGCAGTGACACTGAAGTAATCCCTGGGGTATATCTGCAATCTCCCATCCATTGGTCAAGATTCCTCTTGAACAAGGCCAGAGAGGTGCTCTGCCTCACATGTACCGGGATTTTGTTCCACAGCATAGGGAGTCTCTGGGTGATGAATCTGTCCCTCCAGCACGTTCTATTTATAACCGTGTCAAGGTTTAAGTCTCCCACCCTTGTGGTTCTGAGGGATCTAGATTTTTGAGGTGAAGCATATTCATCAAATCTGGGTTTGACATGGCCTTATATGTCAGGCACAGGTCACCTCTGAGCAAGCGGTATGAGACTGAATAGAGCTGGAGTTCTTTCAGTCGGGCAGCATAAGACATATTTTTGAGACCCTTTATCCTTTTGGTGAGGAACTTTTGGGGCCTTTCAAGCTGCAGCAGGTGTCTGGTCAGATACATTCGAACGGGCATTGTACTCAATCATAGGTCTAATGAGTGATGAGTACAGGGGGACGATGACCTCCCTTGATCTAGATGTGAATCCCTTCATGATCAGGTGGGCGATATAGAAGGTTTTCCTAACTACTTTAGCAACATGAGTGTCAAACGAAAGGCTACTGTCAACCTGGGTCCCCAGATCCCTGATGACTTTTTCTGTGCTCAGTGGATTGCCATCTATATGGTAGCTATTACATCAGCTTGGTAGGCAATGTCTTCTAAGAAATGTATAAGAATAGCTTCACTTCCTGATTCTAGTTAGACAAACTCTGTATTAGCATGTTTTTGTCTCCTTGCTGCAAGACTAAAGTGCCTTAACCTGAACCTGCCGTGTGTTGATCTTTTTGAAGCTGTTTTTCCTTTGACAGTTATCCTTTTGGTTGTCTTTAGAAAAGTGACCAGTTGCTCCACTCTCTCCATAAACTTCCCCATCACAGCTGTTTAAGATATAAGTATGTACTTACCTGAATTGTTCCTACTTACTCCTTGTATAATACTGCTGCAGTTCTTGTCTTCATGCCGTCAGGGCTGCAGCAGTGGAAAATAATTTCATGAAAGCCTCACTAAGGGAATCTTCTAGTACTTTGACAAGACTTTTGACAATTCTGGAATGCAGCCTATATGATCCCCGTCCTTTATCCTCCCATAAGGAAGTCAGTTCCCACTTAACCGCCTACTGCTGCTCCAACACTCTTTCTACTGTATTCTCCCTCTCTACAAAATGGCCCCCATCATCTTCTTTTCTTTGTTAAAGACTGTTGTGAAATATTCATTCAGCACCTCTGCTTATTCCCTTTTGTGATGATCTCATTGCCATGTTAGCACAGCCTGAAAAATCTGCCCTTTTGTTCATTCTTTCTGCTATTAACCTAAAAAAAAATACTTCTTTCCCTCAGTGACCCCTTCTGGCAGCTTCTGTTCAGCTTTTGACATTGCTACCCTCATCTAATCTTTTGCTCTTTTGCTTGCCTCTTTGTACTTGCCCCTTCCACCTCCCTAGACTCTCTCTTCAAATTCTTGTCTGTTCTACCTTTTGCCCTAATTGCTAGTCTTTCCTTCCTGATCAGCTGCATTAGCCTTCTCCTCATTTTTCCTTTTTTTCTCATTCTTTATACCATTATAGGCCTAAGTACTCTTTTCTTCTCATAGCCATGGCTTTTGTCCCAGTATCTTAAATCATTTGTATCTGTCTATCTCAGTTCATAATAATCCACTCCCTTAAAATCTAGCGCCATCATCTTTGTCTTTTTGTTCTTATTTTACTTCCACTGTAAACTATATAGTAGCATGGTTATTGTTATCTAATGGAGTCTTTACCTGGACATGTCTGACCCACTCAGTCTTAGGAAGATACACATGTAAAATTCTTTCCTTTCATGTACAATTCACCACTAGTTTGTTGAAAATCTCATAATATGATTTTGTAATCATCTTTTGTTTCCTCCCCAGAGCTATACCTTGGTGATCTTGAAGGGATCAGCTGCATTGAGTATAAGCTGTTAAGGGGCACAACTGGTAGGTGCCAACAGTGCTCAAGTACAGCACTGGCACTGATTTATGAAACTGGGGGAGTAGAGCAGCTTCATAAATGAATGCCAATATTGTATCTGCTGTCAGGGTTAAATCTTTCAGTGTGCGCTCGTGTGTGTGTGTGTGTGTGTGTGTGTGTGTGTGTGTGTGTGTGTGTGTGTGTGTGTGTGTGTATATGTGTGTGTGGTACTAATTGTAGCAAGATGTGTTTTACATTTGTAGTAAGCAGCTTGATAAAGTTACAGGAGCACTGAAAAGACTTTTTTTTATTTTATTGTCCTTGACTTTCGGAACACTTTTTGGTTTTGCAACTGAACCTTTGAGTTGAGGGGGTACCAGTCTGAGGAACTGTACAGCATGGGAGATGGTCTAGCTGTGGTCATCTTTCTATTTATCCTGGAGCTTGGAATCTCCTAGTCCATTCCAGGAAAATTCAGATCTCAGATTACCGCAATACTCTTTTTTTTTTTTCAAGTTCTCTCCACCACTCTAAAATTTCCTCTCCCTTGCCATGTTGGGGGGAGGTCTATTCACTGAATTAGTGCTCCCCTTCATCAAGCATAACTGCCTTGGTGATTACTGTAGTTGCTGCCTCTGTTCCCTTCCTTGCTGTGTTCACGGATTGATGCCCATCTTCCTTTCTAACCTCACATGTGATGTCTTCCTTCATGTAGATCTTCATTTTTATTTCCTTCTGTTCCATTCTGTTAAACCTAAACAACTGTTGTTGTTACTTTCTCATTCTTCTCTACTTCCTGTTATGCTCACTGCCCCCTCCCTCCATCATCTCTCCCATGCTGTAACTTAGACTTCTAACATTTCATGGTTCTATTTCAGTTATGCTCTAAGTCAGTCTTATTTGTTGCTATGCTGGGTGTCCTCTTTTCTTTCCTATTGCTGCCTTTGTGTCTACTTACCTTGTTCATTTATGATTTGACCTCCCCCTTCCCTTCCATCTTAGACTAAATGTATAGTCATTAAGATGTACCTTTCTAGCCCAGCTATGAGCACTGCTCTCTCTTCTCTGTTGTAATGGAGCCTGTCCGTTGCATATCGCTGATCTCTCTGCCAGGTCTTATCCAATCCTACTACAAGTCCCGAGCCCTCATGTCTTAACCATGGAGACAGACAGTTATTCTATTCCATAATCCTCTTATTTTTCAGTGTCATCACATTCCCTAACAGTACACAAACGGTGCTGTTTAACATACATCTCAGAAACTAACAGAGTGACTCTAGGGAACATATTTGGTAAAGTGCGCTTGGGTGAGTGTGAGTGTGTGTGTGTGTGTGTGTGTGTGTGTGTGTGTGTGTGTGTGTGTGTGTGTGTGTGTGTGTGTGTGTGTGTGTGTGTGTGTGTGTGTGTGTTAGAAGTAATCATTGCCCTCTTTTAGAGATTTTGTAGCTGGATATATTCTGCTTATGGATTTCCTCACTGAATAGCTGTACTGAATGTGAGAAATAAATTGAGCATCTTCTTGAATCAAAAGAATAAAGGAGCACTTTTGAGAAGCAGCCCTTTTAGACAATAAAGTTCCTACCTGTTCCTAATTTTAACTAACAAGATGGGGGTTGCATTGTTTCCTTACAAAAAGTAAACTTTAGTGTTTACATCTCATACCACCTTCACAAGAAAAGTATGGCTTGTAAGGGAAGTTGTCTGTTAATTATGGGAAATGTTGGGCCCCCTATATTAGAGAAGTTGTTTCATGTCAGTGGAGAAGTAGGTCCCCATAGTAAAGAAATTATAGGTTCATAGGTTCATAGGTTCATAGGTTCATACTAGGCTATCTGCCCGAGGGCATTTACAAGCCTAGCCCATAGTTTTGTGGCTTAAGCCACCCCTTTAGTATGGGGAACTATACCCATTATTTTGCTGTGCCTCTGTTGAGCAGTGACACTGAGGTAATCCCTGGGGTATATCTGCGATCTCCCATCCATTGGTCAAGATTTCTCTTGAACAAGGCCAGCGAGGTGCTCTGCCTCACATATACCGGGATTTTATTCCACAGCATAGGGAGTCTTTGGGTGATGAATCTATCCCTCCAGCACGTCCTATTAATAGCCGTGTCGAGGTTTAAGTCTCCGCCCTTGTGGCTCTGGCGGATCTAGATTTTTGAGGTGAAGCATATTCATCAAATCTGGGTTTGACATGGCCTTGTATGTTAGGCAAAGGTCACCTCTGAGCAAGCGGTAGCGACTGAATAGAGCTGGAGTTCTTTCAGTCGGGCAGCATAGGACAGATGTTTGAGACCCTTTATCCTTTTGGTGAGGAACTTTTGTGGCCTCTCCAGCTGCTGCAAGTGTCGGGTCAGATACATTCGAATGGGGCATTGTATTCAATCATTGGTCTGATGAGTGATGAGTATAGGGAGACTATGACCTCCCTTGATCTAGATGAGAATCCCTTCATGATAAGGTGGGCAATGTAGAAGGTCTTCCTAACTACTTTAGCTACATGGGTGTCGAATGACAGACTACTATCAACCTGGGTCCCCAGGTCCCTGATAACTTCTTCTGTACTCAGTGGATTGCCACCTATTTGGTAGCTAGGGGTAACCTTGTTTTTCCCGAAGGGTATGACTATGCATTTTTGGCATTTAACTTTAGGCCATGGCTCTGGCACCAGTTATCCGTTTCTGTGAGACCCTTCTGAAGGATATCTGTGTCAGATGTGTTTTCTACTATGGCCAGTTTGCAGTCATCTGCAAACTTTGTCAGCCATAACCCTCCTGTGTTTGCTTGTACTTCGGAAAAGTAGATGCCAAACAAGAGTGGGCCCAGGACTGAGCCCTGTGGTACACCACTTGTGACAGGCTTTGAGTCTGACATGGCGCCAGCAACTCTGACCCTGTGGGTTCTGTCACTCAGCCAGTTTGCAACCCATCTTGTGATGTATGGGTTAACATTTAAGCTGATGAGTTTTTCAATGATACCCGAGTGGGGTATTGTATCAAAGGCCTTAGCCAGATCGAGGTAGGCTGTATGGACTGCCTTTCCTCATCAATGGCTTTGGTGACTGTTTGAAAAAGTCAACCAAGTTTAGAAGGCATGATCTGCCTTTGACAAAGCCAAACTGGGATGGATCCAAAGTCTGCAAATTCCCTATGTCTTTATTTATGAGGTCCATTATGATCCTCTCCATGGCTTTGCAGATAAGGCTTGTCAAGCTAATGGGACGGTAATTTCCAGGGTCGGTGGAGGCACCGCCTTTGTGAAGTGGGACCACAGTTGCAGTGCGCCACTCCCTGGGTACATATCCAGAGGTAAGACTATGATTAAACAGCTGTCCTAGCTGTGGGTTTAATTCCTCGTTGAGTTCGTGGAGCACACAGCCGGGGACACCATCAGGTCCCATGGATGCTGTGTTTTTGCTTTGGAGAGAGCAGTTCTCACTTGGGCGTTGGAGATGTTTGGGGGCTGCAATCGCTTGGTATAGATATCTCTCCTTTTGGGGAGGGGAGAAGTTTGCACTGAACCTGTCAGCCAGTATGTTGGCAATGTCTGTAGGATCAGTAATCTTCACATCATTATGAACTAGTTCTGAGCATATCTGGGAGTTTCCTCCCAGGTTTCTAACATAGCTAAAGAAGGCCTTATGATTGTCTTTTGAGTCTTTAGCTATTTTTTTCTCAAAATTTGCTTTGGATGATTTTATGAGAGCTCTTAGTTTTTTACTTATAGTGATCAAGGGTGTCTTACCTTTTAAGGATTTTGCTCTATCTTGTAGTAGCTTCCTCCTTTTGTTGTAGAGTTTGTTTATGGCTGGGGTCCACCAGAGTGGATGCTTGCCTTTGGTAAAAAGAGTCTTTGTTTTGCTTGGGATTGCCTTATCCATGCAGTCTTGCAGGTGCTGGTAGAAGGCATTTGTAAGTGATTCAGCGGCTTGAGTACTGTTTTCCGTCGGCTCGGGGGCCTTAAAGGAGACCACACTAGTCTTTAGAAGTGTGAAGTCGGCTTTCGAGAAGTTCTTTACTGTGGTCTTTTATTTCAGGTGGGGTGGGATGAGGACCTCCAGCGAGATTAGTTTGTGATCTGATCTCACCAGTGAGGGGTATACTTCCGGTGTTGAACATTGTGCTCCCATGTTCGTGATGATGAGATCAAGTATGTTTTCTCCTCTTGTGGGGATGGTGACTAGTTGTTCCATGGCATTTGAGTTTATGAATTCCAGGAACTTTTGGGCTAGGGTGTTTGGGCTTGAGTAGTGTTCCCAGTCTATATTAGGGTAATTGAAGTCACCTAGTATGATGGTGTTTGGTGATACATTTATCCCCTCTAGTGTTTTCAGGAAGGCCATGTGAGGTTCCTGAGTTTGTGAGGGTGGCCTGTAACATGCTACAATTTGCAGAGCAGTCTTGCCTATGGTTAATTGCACCTGGATGGTCTCCGATGCATCGTGCGTTGCCACCAGTCTTGAGGTGTGGGTGTCTTTGATGAATATGGATACCCCTCCTTTCTTGGTATTGTCCGGATTTTGGGGCGGAACGCATGATAAGAGGTAAAACCTGATAGTGCTGGGGTGCTCTCAGGAGCCTTGAACCAGGTTTCTGTCACTGCACAGACATCGATGTTCTCCATACTGAGAAGGGCCTTGAGTGCGTGCATTTTGAGATTTAGACTTCTGGCATTGAGCAGCATTACCCTTAGTTTTTTTCCTTTTTGTGTTCTAGGGTGGTAGGTTTAGAATTTGAGCCTTGCCTAAAAAAGGCACTATGGGGGTGGCAAGAGCCTTTGCCAATATCCGGAATCCCAGGGTGACAGGTGCAAGCCGTCCCTTGCAGCGTGGCTTGTCCAGCATGTCATCCCAGGCAGACAGACATT
Organism: Protopterus annectens; assembly: GCF_019279795.1. Classification (NCBI taxonomy): domain Eukaryota; kingdom Metazoa; phylum Chordata; order Ceratodontiformes; family Protopteridae; genus Protopterus; species Protopterus annectens. The sequence continues at coordinate 1,562,956,653 of NC_056743.1, read as the reverse complement.
GGATCCCCTTTGAATGACACCAGAGTTTAAGCCAATTGTTAAAGCTGATCATCTTATCTCTGTATTGTGGCATCATTCTTGGTGAAGGTAGGATACTGCTCAAGGTCAGGGTCATACCTGCCTGGGCTACATAATCAGAGAGCTCCTCAATGTCTCTTTTCATGTAGTCCAAGGAGGTACGTCTCAGGTCGTTTACACCAGCGTGGACAATAACTGAGTCATATTTGTACCTGCTGTTGAGAGACCTGAGTGCTTGCGTTATGTGGCGGATTCTAGCGCCCGACAGGCAGCTTACTGTGACCTTCTCCTTACTCAGTCTGGTGAGCGGGGCGACAGTGTGTCTGACTATGGAGTCACCAATGACTAGTGTGTCTGGCATTGTGTTTGGCCTTAAGGGCTGTGACTGTTTGACACTCTGACTGTGAGGTCTATGTGTTGCAGGTGTTGTGTTCTGAGGTGGTGGTTGTTTGGGTGTCTGCTTTGGTGGCCTCTGCTGTTTTGGTAGATTTTTGATCAGAGCCGAGTATGTCTTTGTGTGTTTATGTGTATGATTTGAGGTTGTGATGGTACTATGTGAGACTGGGTCTATAGTGTGTGTGGTAACCTTCTCCTCCTGACTGGTCTTGCCAGTCCTATGTTGAGAGAGCTCAGCCTCCAGTTTGGCCGTATAGTTGCATCTCTCGCATGTATTTGTGTTTTGTGGGAGGAGGAGAGGGTTGTCTGTGTACATGAGGCAATTGTAACATTGTCTCAATATTCCCAGGTTCACCAGCTGAGCAGGAGAGGACACTAGCAACTGATCCCTCGACATGCTAGAAGGACTAGACAAAAAACTTTAAAAGAGATTCCGGGGCGTGGTGACCGAAATGGGGGTTTGCCTTTTGGGGTGCTATCTATAAGAGTGCCGTATCAAGGTAATAAGTACTGTAGGAACAAGTGCTAGGTTTAACAGATAGAGAAAAGTCTACTTGGAGTCAAGTAGAGATGATCTTTTAGGTATTAGAGAAAGTGCTAGTAACAGGGATGCTTAAAGGTAAGATTGAAAAGAATGCACTCTGCAGTGTGCACTAGAGAAGTTAGATATGAAAGTAGGTAACTTGAGTTTTACCTGTTTAAAAAGTTAAGGTTTAGTGGAGAGTTACTATTTTTAAAACAGCAAGATGGACTGAAAGGGGTGGTTACTTTTGTATTTTGGTACTATGAAATACTGTAGGATGGCCAATAAATTTAAATAATTGAAGGGGTGGGATTTCAAAAGTGATGGTTTTGTGATATTGATAAGGAAATAGATCCCTGTATAATGCTGAGATCACTCACAAAGTGGGTGATGTGCATCTGGGGATATCAGCAGGAAAGTGATTACTAAAAAGTCGAGAATAAACAGCCCAAAAACAAACTCTTACAAAACACCCTCATCAGGCAGGTGTAATTTTATGTAATATCCTCATCAGGCAGGTGTAGTGTTATGTAAGACCCTCATCAGGCAGGTGTAGTGTTATGTAATACTTTCATCAGGCAGGTGTAATGTTATGTAATACCCTCATCAGACAGGTGTAGTGTTATATAACACCCTTATCAGACAGGTGTAGTGCTAGGTAACACCCTCACCAAGCAGGTGCAGTGTTATATAACACCCTCATCAGTCAGGTGTAGTGTCATGTAACACCCTCACCAGGCAGGTGTAGTGTTATATAATACCCACATCAGGCAGGTGTAGCGGATACTCTCATTATGTACAGTGATTATTTACTTTCAAAGACAGTTCTTGGGATGGAAATATAGTCCAAAGTTGACCAATTTGTCTAATAACAAGTCTTTGCTGACTGAGTTTAATGTCTTAGTGACAGCAACAAATATAGCTTTGGTTAGCAGACTGGTATGTGTGTATAATTGTAGATGTTTTGCAGTTAGTGGCTGTACTATGATTACTATAATAGTTTATAGGACATGAACCATGGATTATTATGTCTGGAGCCATGGTGATACTTAATGAGTATAGTTTACTTTGAAATATAGTCCTGCAGTTTCATATAATGAATGATTTTAATATCTTAAGTTCTTCAATTAATTTGGGAGTATTAAAAATACTCCCAAATGTTTCCTTTCTGTGACGAGCTAACTGTGGGTATTACTCTTTTGTGGGAAGTGATTCAGGTGATACAGAACATTTACTGTCTGGTTCTAATATTATTTCATATATAACCTTAATGGAGTGCTGCAAAAAAGAACATTTGCTATCATTAAAAACAAATTACTCCTCTGGCTTGAGACATACACTGTAACACTTCAGTAGTGGCACTGACTTGTTACTGTCTCACGAATGCACTCAAAGTCATCTTGAGAAAAGGGAGCAAATCGGCTAATCAGTAACAACAGGGGCTTCCAAGTCTTGGTTGGAAGATCATTTGTATGATTGATCATACTTTGTTTTATAACTATGGCATGTCAAAGACACAAACACATGCTCACAAATGCACACACACACACAGACACACACACACACAGACACACACACAGAGGGAGGTCAGGTATTATTTGGTAAATAAATAGTCTGTATCAAGCAATGCAGCTATTCAATAAAGCTCCAAGACACTTTGTATAAACCTGTTATTTAGAACCTTTCAGATTATTATGCAATAGTTTGCCCTTCCTCTGGGAAAATTTTCCCTCATTTTTTATATTGTAGTTATTTCCTTGTTGAAGTCTTCTAGCCCAAACACTGAGCTAAGCTTTGTATTTCATTTTCCATTATCCATGTTCTGGCTGTCACTTATTTCCTGGCCTCATTATTATCTTTAATTCTTATGTGTTATGTGTAAACGCTGTGAGGTTCACACTTCTACTCATTCCTTACAAATATCCTGGCTGCAGTACCAGATATTTTTTTGGAATATGATTTATTAATAAGCTTTACCTTGTGGTTCTTGATTTAATTCCCTCAGTCTCCAGTTGCATGCCGTATGACTAAACAAGTGGATATAATCCCATAATGCCCCTTGGTTATGCTGGAAACGTTTAGCAATAGTACATGTAGGTGGTAGACAAATCGTAAAAAAAAAATAAGTAAAATAAAAATGCCCATTGCTAATGTGTACCATGAAGAGTAAAGAAGCATGTAAATCTTTATAGTCAACTGCATGTACATCTTTAGCATGGTATTGTACAGACACACAGCAGAGCTGATTCCTAGCTGGATGTCCGTTAAGGTATGCACCTAAAAACTGGGATGTAGGTGTTTTTTAACTCTGTGTATTTTTTTCAGTTTTTAAGTGGCTTTTAATTTATAGATTGTTACTTTCTTCAACAGGCTGTTTTCAGAGGGAATAAAAAGTTATCTCCATTTATAGTGTGTTACCATACTACAGAAAAGAAGACTTCCAAGTTGCAAGTTGCAAGCATTTACTGTATTTTTTCTGTCTAGCTAGTTGTTCCAGTGATCAGATTTTGCTGATCCCTGGGCTTTGTATTTGGTTCCTGTTTCCTCCATTTTCTTGTGTGGCCAGAGGTAGTTTCTTTACTCACCAGTGGGAGTGGGGAGTACTGAGCTGCTTGTTTGTCCTCAGAGGAGTGGTTAGAGACAGCAACTAGTAATTTGTTGGCCATTTTGGGTCATTTCCTGTTTTTCCAGCCCCCTGCTATAAAGCACGCTTTGGCGGGCTTTTCTGGCATTAGAGAACTTGGCATAGCTCCTCGTGGTCCCCTGCAGAGTTCCTAAGCCAGCAGAGAGCAGAAAAAACAACTTTCTTGATAATAAGTATTTTTTAAACATTTTATTTTGCATTTTTTGATCTTTTGAGCTTTTCGACTACTGTTTGTGCCTATATTACTGTTTTATTACCTGATTTTCCTGTTTTTCTGTGCTTAAATTGTTGATTGCACTTGTTAGCTAAAGGTTTGCTTAAAAGTAATAAACAGGCTAGTACACTCAAGTGTACCAGCCTTTGATAGCAATTTAGTCGAATACCAAAGCATTTACTGTATTTTTTCTGTCTGTTTGTAAAAAAACTAAAAAAACCAAAAAAATACTTCTCCTTTCCTAAACTTTCCTAGCTAGTTGTTCCAGTGATCAGATTTTGCTGATCCCTGGGCTTTGTATTTGGTTCCTGTTTCCTCCATTTTCTTGTGTGGCCAGAGGTAGTTTCTTTACTCACCAGTAAGAGTGGGGAGTACTGAGCTGCTTGTTTGTCCTCAGAGGAGTGGTTAGAGACAGCAACTAGTAATTTGTTGGCCATTTTGGGTCATTTCCTGTTTTTTCCAGCCCCCTGCTATAAAGCACGCTTTGGCGGGCTTTTCTGGCATTAGAGAACTTGGCATAGCTCCTCGTGGTCCCCTGCAGAGTTCCTAAGCCAGCAGAGAGCAGAAAAAGCAACTTTCTTGATAATAAGTATTTTTTAAACATTTTATTTTGCATTTTTTGATCTTTTGAGCTTTTCAACTACTGTTTGTGCCTATATTACTGTTTTATTACCTGATTTTCCTGTTTTTCTGTGCTTAAATTGTTGATTGCACTTGTTGGCTAAAGGTTTGCTTAAAAGTAACAAACAGGCTAATGCACTCAAGTGTACCAGCCTTTGATAGCAATTTAGTCGAATACCAAAGCATTTACTGTATTTTTTTCTGTCTGCAAAAAAACTAAAAAAAAAACAAAAAAATACTTCTCCTTTCCTAAACTTTCCTAGCTAGTTGTTCCAGTGATCAGATTTTGCTGATCCCTGGGCTTTGTATTTGGTTCCTGTTTCCTCCATTTTCTTGTGTGGCCAGAGGTAGTTTCTTTACTCACCAGTGGGAGTGGGGAGTACTGAGCTGCTTGTTTGTCCTCAGAGGAGTGGTTAGAGACAGCAACTAGTAATTTGTTGGCCATTTTGGGTCATTTCCTGTTTTTTCCAGCCCCCTGCTATAAAGCAGGTGCTAGCGCGCTTTAGCGCGCTTTAGCGCGCTTTAGCGCGATTTAGCGCAGAGTTGCCACTGTTGCACACAAGAGCAGCGGTGGTTTAACAAGGTTAAACTATTCGGGCTACCTAAATACCACTCTTCAAATTTTCCCTTAAAACTACCTTCCTCGAACTGTACTGCTGATCTTACCAGCGTATCCTGTAACTAAAAAGTTCATCTCTACTTGATTCCCAAGTAGACTATTCTCTATCTGTAAAGCCTAGCACTTGCTCCTACAGTACTTGCACCTTGATAAAGCACTTTTATTATAGATAGTACCCCACCAGCCTAGAACCCACATCCCCCGGAGTCTTTTGTAAGTTTTTTTAACTATTACTTCTAGCATGTCGAGGGATCAGTTGCTAGTGTCCTCTCCTGCTCAACTGGTAAACCTGGGAATATTGAGGCAATGTTACAATTGCCTCATATACACAGACAATCCTCTCCTTCTCCCACAAAACACAAATACATGCGAGAGATGCAACTATACGGCCAAACTGGAGGCTGAGCTCTCTCAACATAGGACTGGCAAGACCAGACAGGAGGAGAAGGTAACCACACACACTACATACCCAGTCACATATAGTACCATCACAACTTCAAATCATACACATAATCACACAAAGACATACTCGGAGGCTCTGATCAAAAATCTACCAAAACAGCAGAGGCCACCAAAACAGATACCCAAACAACTACCACCTCAGGACCCAATACATGCAACACATAGTCCACACAGTCAGAGTGTCAAACAGTCACAGCCCTTAAGGCCAAACACAATGCCAGACACACTCGTCATTGGTGACTCCATAGTCAGGCACACTGACGTCCCGCTCACCAGACTGAATAAGGAGAAGGTCACAGTAAGCTGCCTGTCGGGTGCTAGAATCCATCACATAACGCAAGCACTCAGGTCTCTCAACAGCAGGTACAAGTATGACTCAGTCATTGTCCAAGCCGGTGTCAATGACCTGAGACGTACCTCCTTGGACTACATGAAAAGAGACATTGAGGAGCTCTCTGATTATGTAGCCCAGGCAGGTATGACTCTGACCTTGAGCAGTATCCTACCTTGACCTAGAATGATGCCACAATACAGTGATAAGATGATCAGCTTTAATAATTGGCTTAAATTCTGGTGTCATTCAAAGGGGATCCAATGTCTGTCTGCCTGGGATGACATGCTGGACAAGCCATGCTGTTTCGCAAGGGACAGCTTGCACCTGTCACCCCTGGGCTTCCGGATATTGGCAAAGGCTCTTGCCACCCCATAGTGCCTTTTAGGCAAGGCTCAAATTCTAAACCTACCACCCCAGAACACAAAAAGGAAAAAACTAAGGGTAATGCTGCTCAATGCCAGAAGTCACAATCTCAAGATGCACGACTCGAGGCCCTTCTCAGTTTGGAGAACATCGATGTTTGTCCTGTGTCAGAAACCTGGTTCAAGGCTCCTGAGAGCACCCCAGCACTATCAGGTTTCACCTCATATCATGTGTTCCGCCCAAAATCCGGACAACACCATGAAAGGAGGGGATGTCCATATTCATAAAGGACAGACACACGTCAAGGTTGGTGGCAACACGATGCATCGGAGACCATCCAGGTGCAATTAACCATAGGCAAGACTGCTCTGCAATTTGTAGCATGTTACAGGCCACCCTCTCAAACTCAGGAACCTCACATGGCCTTCCTGAAAACACTGGAGGGATAAATGTATCTCCAAACACCATCATACTAGGTGACTTCAACTACCCTAATATAGACTGGGAACACTACTCAAGCCCAAACACTCTAGCCCAAAGGTTCCTGGAGTTCATAAACTCAAATGCCATGGAACAACTAGTCACCATCCCCACAAGAGGAGAAAACATATTTGATCTCATCATCACGAACATGGGATCACAATGTTCAACACCGGAAGTATACCCCTCACTGGTGAGATCAGATCATAAACTAATCTCGCTGGAGGTCCTCATCCCGCCCCCACCTGAAATAAAAAAGACCACAGTGAAAAACGTCTCAAAAGCCGACTTCACACTTCTAAAAACTGGTGTGGTCTCCTTTAAGGCCCCTGAGCCAGTGGTAAACATTACTCAAACCGCTGAATCACTTACAAATGCCTTCTACCAGCACCTACAGGATTGCATGGATCAGGCAATCCCAAACAAAACTAAGACTCTTTATGCCAAAGGCAAGCGTCCAGTCTGGTGGACCCCAGCCATAAACAAGCTCTACAACAAAATGAGGAAGCTACTACAAGATAGAGCAAAATCCTTGAAAGGTAAGACACCTTTGATCATTATAAGTAAAAAACTAAGAGCTCTCATAAAATCATCCAAGGCAAATTTTGAGAGAAAAATCGCCAAGGATTCAAAAGACAATCATAAGGCCTTCTTTAGCTATGTTAGAAACCTAGGAGGAAACTCCCAGATATGCTCAGAATTAGTTCAAAATGATGTGAAGATTACTAAACCTACACACATTGCCAACATACTGGCTGACAGGTTCAGTGCAAACTTCTCCCCCTCCCCAAAGGAGAGATATCTATACCAGAGGATTGTAGCCCCCAAACATCTCCAACACCCAGGTGAGAACTGCTCTCTCCAAGGCAAAAACACAGTATCCATGGGACGGATGGTGTCCCCGGCTGTGTGCTCCATGAACTCAATGAGGAATTAAACCCGCAGTTAGGACAGCTGTTTAATCTTAGCCTCACCTCAGGATATGTACCCAAGGAGTGGCGCACGGCGACTGTGGTCCCACTTCACAAGGGCGGTGCCTCCACCGACCCTGGAAATTACTGTCCCATTAGCTTGACAAGCCTTATCTGCAAAGCCATGGAGAGGATCATAATGGAACTCATAAATAAAGACATAGGGAACTTGCAGACTTTGGATCAAACCCAGTTTGGCTTTGTCAAAGGCAGATCATGCCTTTTAAACTTGATTGACTTTTTTGAAACAGTCACCAAGGCCATTGATGAAGGTAAGGCAGTCCATACAGCCTACCTCGACCTGGCAAAGGCCTTTGACACAATACCCCACTCAGGTATCATCGAAAAACTCATCAGCTTGAATGTAAACCCATACATCACAAAATGGGTTGCAAACTGGCTAAGTGACAGAACCCACAGGGTCAGAGTTGCTGGCGCTATGTCAGACTCAAAGCCTGTCACAAGTGGTGTCCCACAGGGCTCAGTCCTGGGACCACTCTTGTTCGGCATCTACTTTTCTGAAGTACAAGCAAACACAGGAGGGTTATGGCTAACAAAGTCTGCAGATGACTGCAAACTGGGCGCCATAGTCGAAAACACATCTGACACAGATATCCTTCAGAAGGGCCTCACAGAAACGGATAACTGGTGCCAGAGCCACGGCCTAAAGTTAAACGCCAAGAAATGCATAGTCATACCCTTCGGGAAAAACAAGGTTACCCCTAGCTACCATATAGGTGGCAATCCACTGAGCACAGAAGAAGTCATCAGGGATCTGGGGACCCAGGTTGACAGTAACCTTTCGTTTGACACTCATGTTGCCAAAGTAGTTAGGAAAACCTTCTACATTGCCCACCTGATCATGAAGGGATTCACATCTAGATCAAGGGAGGTCATCATCCGCCTGTACTCATCACTCATTAGACCTATGATTGAGTACAATGCCCCATTCGGAATGTATCTGACCCGACACCTGCAGCAGCTGGAAAGGCCCCAAAAGTTCCTCACCAAAAGGATAAAGGGTCTCAAAAATATGTCTTATGCTGCCCGACTGAAAGAACTCCAGCTCTATTCAGTCGCATACCGCTTGCTCAGAGGTGACCTGTGCCTGACATATAAGGCCATGTCAAACCCAGATTTGATGAATATGCTTCACCTCAAAAATCTAGATCCCTCAGAACCACAAGGGCGGAGACTTAAACCTTGACACGGTTATTAATAGAACGTGCTGGAGGGACAGATTCATCACCCAAAGACTCCCTATGCTGTGGAACAAAATCCCGGTACATGTGAGGCAGAGCACCTCGCTGGCCTTGTTCAAGAGGAATCTTGACCAATGGATGGGAGATCGCATATATACCCCAGGGATTACTTCAGTGTCACTGCTTGACAGAGGCACAGCAAAATAATAGGCATAGTTTTCTTCAAACTAAAGGGGTGGCGAAAGTCACATAACTATGGGCTAGGCTTATAAATGCCCTTGGGCAGATAGCCTAGTATGAACCTATGAACCTATGAACCTATGAAGAAATCTCATTTAATGAGCATGCAACGGTACAGAAAAAGAGAAAATGATGCAAATGAAAAGAGTAAGAGTCTGCATACCAAGCAGTCTTTAGATGTAGCTCACTTATGAGAGAATGAAAAAAAAAAGAAAGAAAACAGATGAGTATTAAGTAAATCAATCCATTATGACAGTGTGGCACAGTTTCCATTTAGAATATGAGGCAACAAATGAGAATAAGCACCAATGCTGCTAAAGCAAAATATTTCAGAGAGCTACTGATAATACACACTGGGCAGACAGTTCTGGAAAGCAATTAAAACTTTTGGCATTGATAAAATCTTCACCAAATTATCCACTGTAAATGGCTAACAAGGCTTATAATAAATGAAATAAAAAGATAATATAAGTCTACCTGCCTTAACCAACAAACCTCTGTTTAATGATGAACCCATCATTTCAACAACTATGGCCCTACCTAAATATCTTAATCATCTGTCTTTATATTTCAAGACTCAAAGAAAATCCAAACTGTTTGACTGCAGTTATAATGTTACATTTCACACCATACTTCAAACTTCACTTTGGTTGGGAGATAGTATTTAAGCTTTATTTACAGTCTTATACTTTTGCTACTAAACCCACTTGCTTGGAAGTTGCTGCAGAGATTGACAGCTGGCACAAAAGGTAGTCTGTCAGTTGGCACAAAGGATGCTTGGTAACTGGTGTAGAGGATGGTCTAGCAGCTGATGCAGAGGATTAAGGAGCTGTTAATGAGCTGGTTCCTGTGTTCCAGTGGTCCAGGATTTGATTTCCTCAGCATCCATTGACTATCTGTGTGACTTTGAGCAAGTCACTTAACCAAACAGTCCTCATGGGCTTAGTCTGAAAATGGTCTGTGGAGATCAGTGGTCCACTCAAGTAAACAAATGAAATAAAAATAAAATAAAATAAAATCCTTACCAGATGGCTTGTAACTAACTTTGATACTGCTACATTTTAAAATAACATCAAATTCTTTTGATTTCTGCCCAGTATAAATAACCCATCCCCCGCATTTACTATTCCTCTGTGCAAGACTAGCTTAGTCCTGCACAGAGGCGGCCGTTTAGGAGCAGGATTGCAGCGCACCATGCATAGTAATGAGTGCACTGCCTGGGCTCATAATCTTACATGGAGCATGTAAGAGTGTAGGGGGCATGTCTGACAGCAGAGCTCTCAGAATATACATGCCCCCACAATGAAGAACAGCAGAAAGGGGTAAGAAATGAGCGAGACCGCTCATAGGTGTCTGCATATCCCCACCAACAGTCCCCTCATGTACAACAGCAAAAGTATACAGAAATAAAATGAACAAACCCATTTCTTTTTTTTTTAAATCCGATTAAAGCGCAGGTGTGCCCATCGCTTAGCTACGGTTAATGCAGCTTAAATGGATGAAGAGGATAACAAGGAAGATATATGCAAATGAAGCACCATATCAATAGTGTAGTGGGCAGAGCATTTGCTTACGAGCAGGCATTGCCGGTTCAAGTCCCACTGCAGCACATTCCATTTTCCATGGCAAAGCACATTATGACTAATATTTATGTTGCATAACCCACTAAATAACATATATTTATGAGCTAGAGTACTGCAGCAAATGCACATGTGAGGTGTCAGTATCATAATGAATAAAGCACTACTAATCAGGTTTAAGCACCAATAAGCAGTAGTAAGCCCTTTTGCACGGGGGTAAGCAATGCACACACAGGTTAAGCAATTCTGAGGCTAACTCTCTGTAAACATATGCAATCAGAGGTTAGCATTGCTTACCCTTGCGCAAACCCACTTACGATTGCTCAAAAGTGCCTTAATCACAATGCATCCAAAGGCCCTTGTTCTGCCCATAAACAAGCCATGCAGGTCTTGAACCCAGGACCCTATGCACTATAGTCACAGTAGTCAACCACCAAGGCATCACAGAAGTACAGAAGAATGAGGTATCAGCAAACAAGTCTTCACCATAGTAAAATCAAACTGAACATGTGAAAGGAATCAGCATACAGACATATGTGCATTAACCCACTACATAACATAAATATGTGAACTGGAGTACAGCAGTAAGCCCAGAAATCAGGTGTAATTGTAATAGAGTGTTGAAGTCCCCAATAAAACACAAGGACCCCATACAGTGTACGTACACATGAATCATGGATACCAAGCATACATAAAAGGTGTAATGAATAACAAATCAATGCCAAAAAGGAATTATAATGCCAAGTCTAATGTAAGCAATTGTAAGCATTGCACAGGCCAGCATAGGAGATGTAAGCAATGTGTAGGCTAGCTAACTCAGTGTGCCCAGAGGTATACCCCTTTAAACAATGCCAACCCTAGGTAAGCAGGTTTGCCCATAGCCTAGCCTTTCCAAAACTGACCAATCATGGAAAAGTGCGGGAAATCAGCCCTACTTAAACCCAAGAGGCGGGAATACATCTCATAACTGGTTGTAGCTTCCCCTTGTAGGCACCATGTCAGGAAGTTGAGAAGGTGTGCCCTTTCGGGTGCAGCGCTGGTGCATCCAGGAGTCCAGAGTCATGGCAGGACTCCTTGTCAAAGACCATAATCAGAGACTGCTGCAGGGCCAGTACCAGGGCTCCCAATATAAGGCGGAGGCCTGGGACCGTCTCGCCCGTAACCTCACCAGTGCCGCTGGCATACCCCAAACTGGTGAGCAGGTCAGGCATCACTATGCCGACTTGAAGCGCCATAAGTGGGCCTCTTGGAGCAGTGGATCCAAGAGGCTAGAGTGGCAGGGGATGTTCCAGTTGTGTGTAATTATCACCCCACTATGTGTGTAATAATTGCCAGCTCGTGAATATCATGGATAGGTATGGCTGAATATTCTTCTTATGTCCCCCCACAGCTGCAATGGAGCAGGCCGTGAACCAGGAGGCCCATGTCAGTCGCCTGGTGAGGTTGTGACTCAAGGCAGGTCAGTAATACTCATGCATTTACTGTCATAGGAAATAAAACTAAAAGCAGTAGTCAATTGCCTGTATAAAACCTTCATAGTTCAAGGCAAGTACTGCATACACTGGAGAATATGGCAGGAAGAGTCTCATATAGTTTGTATATAAATAAAAGGGTAACAGCCTGACAATGAAAGTCTAACCGCTGGACTGCATGTGTATACTCTGGTATCATATGGTAATGTAAATTTGCAATCATGTAATAGTACTGTTGTATTAAGCACTGTTACCCACACCATGCACCATAAATTGAATGTGTAGGAATGCGTGTATATGACTGGTGTAATCCCCAGAGGCCATTTAGTACAACTGAGAGACACAGGGAAAACAGGGAAAATGCAAACAGCAAAACCACATAGCACATGCAAATGAGATGTGAACTGTGTTTTTTTTAAGCACACATAGCCATGGTTCAAATCCTGCCAGTGGTAGTAGTCTGCATTCAGAATCATACCCCACAACTGGACAGATATGTCCAGAATGTCCAGTAAAGTGGCCCATATCTGTTGCCTATCAACCTGTCCCCTGGGAAATCAGTGGGATGATCCCAGACGTATAGGCGGCAAAGAGGAAATACAACTGATTGACACACATCTATGAGAACAAAGCTGGCACACTAGCAACTCCCCAAAATCTTATGACACTAAGAACCCACATATGTCCCATTTATACCCGAACGTGTCAAGCTGTGGCCAGAGTGTGTACAGTAACAGAGTGAGATGTATGTGCATAATAGTAATATGGAACCTGGTACTGTGTGTGGGAACATTCAGGTAGTGCTAACAAACATTTCTCCCACAGGTCTGCCAGATACCAACACTGTGCCCAGAAATACAAGAATGATACCCTGTACTGGTACTGTTTACATTGGTATTGTATGGCATTGCGACTGATGCAGCTGCTCTGAATAATGAGGTATTACAAATAACTGTCACCCACACTGTCCTACAAAATATTACTGTCTAGGAGATCTGTATAAGAGTGTTGTAATACAAGGTCAGAATGAAAAAGCACAGTGGATTAATAAGACAGAAAGCAGATAGGAGATATACAGCAATATCTATATAACAGACACAACAGTGATGGACAGTGTTTAAGTTGTAGCAGACACAGCCATGGGCTGAGTCCTGGGAGTGGATATAGGCCGCATAAAAAATCATAGCCCACAACTCTACAGATGAGGCCAGAATGTCCAGTATATGGGACCATATCTGCTGCCTGTCCCCCTGTCCCTCTGGTAAGTCTGTGGGATGATCCTAGATGTTTAGCCAGCAAACAGGGAATACAAGTGATTGTCAAACATCTATGAGAACAAACCTGTCACTGTAGCAACCCCCAAAACTGTTAGGAGAGTAATATGCCAAGTATGTCCTATCTACACTCCCATGTTGTCAGGCTGTGACCAGAGTGTCTACAGCATCAGAGTTAGATGTATGTGTATAATACTAATGTGTAAGCTGGAAGTTTGTGTGGCAACAGTCAGGTAGTGCTAACAAACATTGCTTCCACAGGTATGTCGGATACAAACACTGTGCTGAGAAATAAATACCATTACAACCTGTACTGGTACTGTTCACTCTGGTATTTTAGGGAATTGTGAGTGTTGCAGTTTTTCTGAATAATAAAGTATCACTGCTCACTGTCACCCACACTGTGCTACATAATATAACTGTGTAGGAAAGCATGTATATGTGTGTGCCATGTCACTAAAGGTTGAAGAGGGCAATATTCTAGACATGTCCCGGCACATCTGCATGTGGTCAACACATGGCCAGAGTCTGTGCAGAAAGAGTTGGATAGCTATGTGCACATTGACTCGGAATCTGGGAGTATGTGTAGAAACAGTTAAGTTAGTGTTAACAAACATTCCCTCTACAGGTATACCAAGTAAGAGGTGTATACTGCAGGTAAAACCAGTTCATGTCTAACGATGACAACAGCCATATCAATGTCCAAACTAAGGCTATAGGGTAGTGTAGTAAGACTTGTAAGGTACAGATAACAGCACTGACTTGGAAAGTAATGTGGACTACAGGAATATACTAGTTGTTAATTGACATCATTCTCTCTTCCCCACCATATCTCCAACAATAATCAACATACCCACCCCATCTGGTAGGTAATGACACCTATGTTCTGATAATGTCCACTTGTTTGATAAATATTTTAATTGTTCCCATGCATGTTCTATATTGAATTATTCCAACATTGGTGGCATGGTGCCATCAATGTACCTGCATGCTGCTCTTATTACCACTGTGGTCCCATATATGTATGTGTTCTGTTTGCTATGCAACTGTTTTGTATCTGGTGTCTGGATTAATGGGAATATATGTGCATACTGTTATACCTAATCCTGGAATGTGTTGGCTATTACTAACCCACATATGATGATGAAATCTAAACACTATCGCATGTTTGGGAAGGCCAATCCCAGTGGACCCACCTGTCCCACCTCAGCTGGCTGTGGCACCGGTCACCAGCATGTCTGGGGCCCAACCTGGGACCTCCCTGTCCATTGGTCCTGCACCACCTTCGGGTAGAACTGCCTCAGGAGATGAAGCTCACCCCCCCCAGGAGTGGGCGCGGACAGGTACCTGTCACCCATCACCATGTCAGGGTTGTGGTGCGTAGAGAGATCAACCAGCAGCTTGGTGATCTTCTACACCAGCTCAAGGGCCACGTGTCACAATTAGAGTGTCAGTCTGGCTCTGCAACTCAGCCCCCAGCACTGCCAACATCGGGGCTGTGAAGGTGCAATGGTGACAGCCCATGGGTGGGGACCTCAGTCTCACTGTTTCCAATAGGGGGCTCATGGGCTTCCGATTTCCCAACACCCCTCCTCATCAAGGTGTTTACCCCCCACATGTGTCATATACAACCGCTGTATGCATCCTGTTTGTCTTGTCTGTTAACCTACCCAACCTACTTCCCCAAATATACCTACTACCCCTCCCAAACATCCCACTCTCACCTGAAAAAAAAAGGGCAATCTGTTCCAAAAAAAAATATCCCATACATAGCTGTCCATTTCGCACACATGTCCACTGGACACATGCAATCCAGTCTAATTGGCATCACAAATTGTTATTGTTGTCCTCACCCCTTCCCAGGGGTTTAAGTGTCCAAATTTACCTCCAAATTCAGTGTATATGCACAGCTGTCGCTGTAAAAGAAATGGGTAGCTATGGACCTTCCCTACACCTTTCCTGCACATCCCTGGCTATTTTCCCTACTGTCTTTCCCTCTTTGTGCCCCTTTTTCACCACTTTCCTATCAACCTCTTTTTCTTTTCTTTTAAAGAAATTAGTGCGGGGGTAAGCGGGAATAAGCACTTTTAAGCTGCAGTAAGCGGGTTTAAGCCTGTTTGCACAGGAGTAATCAATGCCTACACTGGTTAAGCAAATTAGAAGCTAACTGAGTATAAGAAACTCTAACCAAAAGTTTGCAGTGCTTATCTTCGTGCAAACTGACGCAAACCCGCTTACAACTGCACAAAAGTGCCTTAATCACTCTGTATCCAATGGCTTTTGTTCTGCCCAGCAGCAAAATAAACAGCCACTGCAAATCTTGAACCCAGGACCCTACACACCATGGAGAAAGTAATTTACCACTAAGCCATATCAGATTTATGTAACCCTGATGTATTCACAAACATATCATCCAGCCCAGTCATTCAACAGTACAGAGAATGTATTCCAACATGTAGATGTATGTGTGTGTGTAAATATATTAATATCTAAACAGATACAACATATCTATATATGTAGATATATAAATATAGACATATGTATATATATATATATATATATATATATATATATATATATATATATATATACATATATATATATATGTGTGTGTGTGTGTGTGTGTGTGTGTGTGTGTATATATATATATATATATATATATATATATATATATATATATATATATATATATAAAATATATATACATACAAATGCCTACATCTATAGATATATATATGTCTACATCTATATGCTTAAATATATACAGCAAGTTTTATATATATATATATATATATATATGTGTGTGTGTGTGTGTGTGTGTGTGTGTGTGTGTGTGTGTGTGTGTGTGTGTGTGTGTGTGTGTGTAAGCAGATATATATATATCTATGTAGGTATATACGGACATAGTTATATTTATGTAAGCATATATATATATATATATATATATATATATATATATATATATATATATATATATATATATATATATATATATATATATAGGTGTATATGGACATACATCTGTAGATAATGGGAAAATAACAAAAACATATATGTCCACATGTACCATTAATAGGGTTGAGAGGCCCCAAACAATAAACGTCTTGTACAAATAGGTATACCCTCCTACAGAAAAACATGTCCACACTGCAATACACTACCAAGTGTTGCAGATCCCATAACCAGGACCTGACATGACATGGGTACAAGATGATAGTACTCTATCCCATCTGTATGATGTCAGGCTGGTATCAGTAACATATCATGTAGTACAGTCTGGCACCCATAGGTAATGTACAATGTGGAAGCTATCAACATCCCTAGGATACATATACACAGACACATATATGCAGATACAGATATACACACACACATATATATATATATATATATATATATATATATATATATATATATATATATATATATATATATGTGTATGTGACTACACATGCACATGCAGAGATATGTATAGTAAGATACATATGTAGTAGGTGCACACAATATGGAACAGCCACTATGCCTACAGTTAACACCTTAACAACTGGACACTGTATGAACCACCCATACAAATGACAATTGTTGCCTGCAACATATACCCACAGAGAGACCATAGTTTATAACACCACACACAGGTTTGCATAAATGGAAAACCTTTATTTTTTTACTATTACAGTTGTATATGCCATGTCATATAGCTGTTCAGACACCGACATCCATATAAACAGAGCAATGCAACTGTGAAACAGTTATACTAATACAGTAGTCTGGAAAGGTTTACAAATGTTGCTGTCCAGGCCGAGCCCTTCAAATAGTACAATAGTAAAGACAGACTGGGCCACAGGATACCAAACAATCAACAGTAAGTAATGCAGGTATATAGTTCAGCAGCCTCTATCTACACTCTGTACACAATCATAAGGTGGTAAAGACCTCAGTTGATACAATGGGATGTAACTGTTACATAACAAGGCATAACTAAAACTATCACAAGCACACTAACAACCAGAACGGTCTGTATGGCAGGAGACAGTAGGCCTGCATTAACCCAATTTATGTAATTAATTTAAATATAGGTGAATTGCATGGTAATGTACATCCAAATACCTTATGGCAGCTAACCCCTCATAGCCCCACATGTTGTAACAGCCTATGTTATTTATGGTGCATCCCCCCCTAGACTCAATAATACAGGGCCATATATCACTGTTACATACACTGGCCTCTGGAGTGCATAAGGGCACACATGTATTGTGTAGGTGATGCCACACATATATGGCCCCAGCCCCACCATATGTGTGGGGGATACAACAGCAGTGGACTGATGGCAGGAATGGCAGCATGATATACTCACAGCCCACTACAGAACAACCCCTGACAGCATGTCATATGTGCAAAGCTTGGTATGTAAGTGGAGGACAGAGGCTGGAACACAGGCGCATATGTGGAAAACTGTTGTCATACACCAAGCAAGTTGCTGGTATTACAGGATAGTCTGCAACATACTCTTAGTCAGGGATTTGAGGTTAGAAATGTAAATGGATGTAGCCATGTACTGATAGCACTCAACACACACACTGCCAGTGAAATATCTGACACAGAACCTGTGTGGTGGACAGACAAAACATGATAGGCACATCTCGGGCCATCAAGAGGATAGGCCCATAGTTGAGAGCTAAGCAGACAGACTGCATTCCAAGGTAAATAGTATGTACACACAAACCCTGTAATACCAGTACAACACAAAGCATAACACGACTCTCTTCACACTCTGTCTGTAGTTCTGGAACCTCCTACAAATATGTAGCTGGCCTGAGTGTGCAGGTTCTCCTGTAAGAGGTATTGCTACCTGCTGTCTGTAATACTGATGCCCACACACAGGAAGGATGTCCATCACACAATCATGCAAACCTGCTTAAAGCAGCACAAAACTGCCTTAACTACTCTGTATCTGACAGCCCTTGTTCTGCCCAGCAACAAAATGAACAATCCTTCCAGTACTTGAACCCAGGATCCTTTACACTGAAGTCACAACACTTAACCACTACGCCATGACCACTGTGAAGACAGCTGTTGTTTTATCAATACAGCTGTCAATACACATACTGAGTAGTATTGAACAATTGCCTTTAGTTCCTAAACTGTATAGTCCTTGTTATTAATATGACTGTTGCATCACATATGTTGTTTTAGCATAATGTGCACATAGCAGATACATACGGTGAGCTAAATCTGGGAGGGTATACACAACTGTGATGTTTACTCATGACAGGAATATGGTCGTATACATATAATAGGTCTATATATGTCTACATGTACATACACAGGTATACTCAAACATATGTCTGTATAGACATCTGTATAGTGCTACATATATATGACCATGTGTATATCTTTTTGTACGTGTGTATATATATATATATATATATATATATATATATATATATATATGTATATATAGATATACGTATATGTATATATAGATATATGTCTATATAGCTATATATGTATGCACATCCTATGTGTACAGATATGCCTAGTTATGTTGGTATATATGTAGATATCTATAACTATATGTGCATACATATCTATTCTGATATGCCTACTACTGTCAATATATATGTAGATATCCATACGTATATGTGTATATGTATCTCTATCTGCATAGGTGTAGACATATATTGCTCTGTATATGTATATATCTGAGTGTTTATATGTGTGTGTATATATATATATATATATATATATATATATATATATATATATATATATATATATATATATAGATATGTACATATACATATCCATTTATATATGTCGATATGTATATGTGCATATATCTATATAGATATCTAGATAATTATATATACATATATTTACACCATATGTCCTGAACATGGAGTGTAGCCCTACATCAGTCCCTATAGTCCCAACTCCGTACTGAAAGGGGATGTCAGGTGTGTATAGAAGGTATATTTGTAGACTATTGCTACTGTAATAGGGATTGTCTTCACAGACATGGTGTGTGTGGGAGGTCACATCTGCTTTTAAAATATGCGCCATTGGCTACTGACAGGCATCCTAAGGACATCATAATACAGTACCGCTGCTAGCACGTAATGCTCCTGTGGACTACAGCAGAGATGTTGGTCAATATATGTGGACATACTGACACACTCTGGACAGTTCAGAGGTATACAAAGAACCCCTTAGTGCAAGACATGTGGACCAAGCCTGACAATGTGGATGTTAACAGCCACGTAGATGGGTATAACACGTAATGAATGGTATACATTTGCCCCCATAGGTTATGCATTCTAACACCCCTGTCTGTCCTGACACATAATAACCACTGGTACAGAGGTGCCATGGCCACATACTAACCACTAGATATCGACATACATCTGTACAACATCCCACTGCTCTGTATGACATACATGACTATTAAGGGAGGACCAGCAGCAGTACATCTGGCAAGTATCTGGACATGACATCTCACTGGGTATATACACTAAGCTGCTAGGCATGTAACAAAGCACTGTGCAGGCTATAGGCAGACTGGCTCAACACTGGCCTACATTTCCTATGGAGGCATGCACATGTACCTGCATATATAGCAGGCTCTACAGGCATGTCACAGCACAGAGTATGAAACATCAGTGTGAAAGTGCATATCCACAGCCATTGTGAACACAGCCACATATGGTAAGCTAGTATTATATTACAGTATATGTACTATTTGTTCAACACCATCCTCATATGTGCCACTCATACACTAACCATACATATACTGGGCCACTACACAGTGTGATCCAATGCCTGGCTGTGGTATGGGACATGTGTGTGTATGGCCCTACAAACATGTAAGCCAATAGGGTAACATACAGTGGAGCAGCATGTAACATCAGATAGAACGGTACCAAGAACAATGACATCTACCACAGTCTGTACACAGGCCAAAGTACATATTATCAATACACTCACTGTTGACATTCACCTTACGTACACAGACCTTAGTACTGTACACACAACCACAGAATGTCCAGGTGATGTCATCAGATATAACCCCTACTATACATAACACATGTAGCAGTCTGATATCTCACAGGCATGTTATCAGTTATGATGTCACTAATTATGGTGTACAGCACATATGCACGTCTTACTGCATGATATATATAGCATGATATATATACAAAGGTTGACAGAGTTGTGGCTGGAGGCACATACACAGGTCCAATATTGACATGTTGCTATGATAAACTCATACACTTACTGTTGTAACAGGGTTTGTTGCAACATATGCCCTATGAGGGATATGAAGTCAGTAAGTCTCATGGCTGTCACCATCTACAGACTGCAATCCTCACACTACCTCCTGCAGTTCAAAGATAGGTGCTCTGTGGGTAACACATGAAACAAAAGGCACCACACACACTGCCCAGTCTGCAGATGACCCTACAGATGGGGTTCCCTCATAAACATAGCACTGACATGGCAGTTATTAAAACATGTAGGACAGCCATATCCACACAGACCATGTTAAACCAACATTACTCCAAATGCAGTATAGCAGCACTTAAAGTCTGTAGTCAGGTCAGGCACATATCCCTCCTGTGTTTTGCCCTGTTTCCACAGTGTATGTTGTTAGAGGTAGATCCCCAATCCATCTGAGATGCTGTTTCCTGCTCACAGTGAATGAAAAGGCCCAACACCAACATGTTGTTCCTAGATATTGGAGTATGTTTCCATGCAATTGACAATGAGAATGTTACCACAGCTGTACCACATGCAATCAGCTAGAGGATGGGCTGCAATTCATGCAGAGGCCATCAGCTGATCATGTGCATTACCTAAAATACACATGCTGCTGCCTAAGCAAAGCAGGTGTAGGTCTCCACATCCACCAGAGAGGGAGTGAGACAGGCAGACAGAGGCAAAGTAAAGTCAGGGAGGGGTGAGTGAGTAAAACATAAGCATGTTTGTGTCATACACCTACCAGCAAAGGGTATCAACCCCCTGATGACTATGTAGTGCTATTATATTTCTATGCAATTATCAGATGCGCCACATAGGTTACATGATGAGGAGCCTTCAAAATGAATATGTGATGGTAAGTGGCATCTGCAACAGGGATATGGTAGCTTTCCAGTAGTTGTAGTACACGTGCCTGTCCAGATGAACAGGTGCCAGTATCAACACAGCCACACTCTCACAGGGACGCACACACATTGACACACATGGCAGGGCCAAGAATACAGTTCATCACTAGTGAGATTGCCACAACACATTAATGTGCAGGTATGACATGCACCATAGGGGTCATACAGAGGTTATATGGACAAAGGGTATGTGGAGGTGTCTGACATTGGACAGCAGGCTTCAGTATGCCAATGGGGGTTGCAGTGAGTGTGAATGTGGTCATACACATCATACAACAGACACACACACACACACACACACACACACACACACACACACACACACACACACACACACACACACACACACAGTGCCAGTACTGATATGCATGGGTGCATTGCTTCATGGGTTTGTAGTGGTTGACTGTGCCAGACAGCTATGCAATGCTAGGTGATGGGTATACCTTGCCATCAGCCCACATGACAATGGTCTGCATTGCGGCTCAGGGATGTAGTTTCTGGATTTGCCCACAGAGGTGGGTATTGTATTCACCATCCAGTCACCTGGGTGACTATTGTGTGTGGCCAATGCTATCCATGGCTTGCCATGTATGTGTTCCTTAGTTCATGACATGGATGGTGTCTGGGATGTGCACACCTGCCACATGCATATGCAGTGACATGTGGAACTGTACCTGGAATGTCTGGCCCATGTTGTGTGCACAGATTATCATCAGACATGCCAGTCTTGGCCTCATGTGGCAGGAACTGGTAATGGACAGCAGGTTTACCTTGCACCTATATTGATAGCATGAGACCGGCATTCCCTGGTATCAGTGGCATCTGTCCATACAGGGCATGTTTTCAGGCATGGTATGTCCTTTGTGGGTCACATTTGATGGCACCACAGATTTACAGGTGTCCAGTGGGGAACATAGGGAAGGTGCACTGTTCGCATGTACGTGCCTATTGGACAGATGGACGGAGTACCATGACCTCTGTAGCCCATTGCAATCACACCATGGTTATTATCAGTAGGCAATATGCAGGGTCCTACCAACATAGTGACTGTTGCCTAGGCAAATGTGTGTGTGTATGAGACATGGGTTGAGAGTGTTCTTTGGGTAATACTAGGGTTGCTAACTTTGTTTGCCTGGCCTTGATGTCACATGTAGGTGTATGGATTTGTACCCCAGCCTCTCAGCTATTTCACATCTATTAACCCTGTACAGTAGACATTGTGATACATACTAAGGCCACCATATAAGAAATTAGCAAAAATCCACTCCACATTGAGCACATTTGTTACACACTCACAACCACTTCCACATAGGACACGAGTTACGAACACAGACACACACATCTCTCATGTCTGGGATTAGAACTCCTACTTAACTAGCTTATTACACTGCAACACTATGCAGTTATAGGATGCACCACAGAGATTACTGGAGTATTCTTTTCCCAATGGTGTATTTCACAATGAATGACATCAGCCGGATTGCCAAGGTAGGGCATGAATTGTAGTGAGTGTGGATAGGCTAAAATACATTGCTCCCTACACAGACATTGAAACACACACAAAACATCCACAACTGCCATGTGTGGGGATAAAACCCCTACCAGAGTTCTATATCATACTACAGCATGAAGCTGTTATAGGATGCACCACAGGGTTTACTAGAGTACTCCTTCCCCAAAGGTATATTTCTCAATGAATGACATCAACAGGATTGCCAAAGTAGGGCATTTAAATTGTAGTGAGTGTGGCTAGGCTAAAATGCATTGTTCCCTACACAGACATTGAAACACACACAAAACATCCACAAGTGTAAAGTGTGGGAATAGAACCCCTACCAGATTTCTCTATCACACTACAACATGAAGCTGTTATAGGACACATCATGGGGTTACTCCTTCCCCAAAGGTGTATTTCACAATGGCTGACATCAGCAGGATGGCCAAAGTAGGGCATTTGAATTGTAGTGAGTGCGGCTAGGCTACAATGCATTGCTTCCTAGACAGACAATGAAACATGCACAGAACATTCACAGCTGCTCTGTGTGGGAATAAAACCCCTACCAGAGTTCTATATCACACTACAGCATGAAGCTGTTATAGAACACACCACAGGGATTACTGGAGTATGCCTTCCCCAAAGGTATATTTCACAATGAATGACATCAGCAGGATTGCCAAAGCAGGGCATCTGAATTGTAGTGAGTGTGGCTAGGCTAAAGTGCATTGTTCCCTACACAGTCAGACACACAGACACACACACACACACACACACACACACACACACACACACACACACACACACACACACACACACACAGTTGCCATGTCTGGGATTAGAACTCCTACCTAACTAGCTCATCACACTACATCAGTATGCAATTATAGAATGGTCCAGAGAGATTACTGGAGTACACCTTTCTGAAAGGTGTATTTCACAATGTATGACATCAGCAACCTTGACAGAGTAGGACAATTGAATTATAGTGAGTGTGACTAGCCTAAAAAGCATTACACTCTACACAGACGGTGACGCACACACTTGCCAAGTCTGAGATTAGAACTTCTACCTAACTATTTTATTATGTAAGTCACAAAGGAAGCGGAGTACAGCAGAAGTAAGAACAAAACTCCAAATTTAATTCCAAGAATGTGCACTTAACCATTACAGCTTCTTCAGATCCTTGTATAAAAGTCACAGTAGACCTCCCCTTATATAAGCAGCTCAATTAATCAATTAAAACAATTTAAACAATTAAAGTAAGACAAAAATATATAAAACTTGCATAGTGACCTAAAAAACATGTAAATAAACATTCTGATAAGTTAATATTGATAAAATACATAATTAAGAACATATACAAATAAATGATAGTTCATTTTATCTCAGCTTAGGTTTTATAGAAGCTCTATCATTAGTCAGTCTCCTTAGATTCAGTAAGATTCATAGTATTACCCTTATTCACAACAATTATCTCTAGGACCCGAACAAGAAAGTATGATCATTGTCATTGGTGGTTATATGTTTTGCTAAGGCATTGTGTAAAGTGCCCTTTCTCATGTGGTAAATATGCTCTCTCATTCTATCCCTTAACGGCGGTTAGTTTTACCAACATAGAAACTTGGGCATGCCTGACAAGTAGCTAAATACACCACATTAGGTGTCATACAATCTGCATCTGCCTTGATGGAGAAAATGGTGTGTAAATCCGGGTGTATAAACACCTCACTGCTATCAATAAATGAACAGAAGTTGCAGTGACCACAGGGTTTAGTGTGACCAGTGTTCTTCATAATCCTATCATGTCTGGGGTGACAAAGCAATCGCTTTAGGTTGCTCTTATTCTGAAATAGGAAACTTGGTGTCTCCCCCACAATGCGTTTCAAGTCATCATCAACCAGGAGAATATCCCAATGTTTGCTAATAATTTCCTTTAACTGATATTGATCAGAAGTATACAGAGTAGAACATTTAATAGATCTATTTAACATATGATCTCCAACGGTTTGATCTTGGACCCCTTCCTCCATGTATGGTATAATCTCATTATCCTTGTATCCCCGGGTCAGTAATCTATTCCTCAGATTGTCTAATTCTGAGATAAATCCCTGTTCAGTGGGGTTCAATCTCGAGGCTCTAATGGCCTGTCCTTTCATTATATTCTTATTGTGGGTGCATACTAGACCTTAATAACAAGGAATTGCAGTAACATGCCTCATCATCTGTTAATCTCTCAATATATAGGTCTAAAAAATCAATTCTATGTGTGGAATAGTTCATGGTAAAAGTAAGGAATGTAGTTAAATCATTCATAATGGATAGCATTGATTCCAGCTGTTCTGATGTTCCATTCCAAAGAACAAAAAGGTCATCAACAAACCTTCTGTAGAACACCACATGTTCACAGAAAAGTGCATTCTTAAATAAAACATGTTCCTCCCAGTATGCAGCACATGGAGTGCCCATAGCTAATCCACGCTGTTTATAGATCTGGTCTTGGAACATGAATAAGTTGTTCTCCAAGACCAGTTCTAAAAAATGAACTATGAGGTCTATCAATACTGCAGTGTAAGTACTGTGTGCTTTCAGATAATTTAACACATAATCAAGTCCTATATCAAAACATATAACCACCAATGACAATGATCATACTTTCTTGTTCCGGGTCCTAGAGATAATTGTTGTGAATAAGAGGGGTGGTAATACTATGAATCTTACTGAATCTAAGGAGACTGACTGGATCATTCGTTTGAAAGCTGATAGGGGGCATGGGTTGAATGATAGAGCTTCTATAAAACCTAAGCTGAGACAATAAAATGAACTATCATTTATTTGTATATGTTCTTGATTATGTATTTTATCAATATTAACTTATCAGAATGTTTATTTACATGTTTTTAGGTCACTATGCAAGTTTTATATATTTTGTCTTACTTTACATTAACATGTTTATATATGGGAACTTGTTTAAATTGTTTATATCTACCTCACGGAACTACAGCGTTTGCTTGCTGAGCAGTGGATTTTACTTTACTTTATTTTTATTCAGTACATTTTTTCTTTGCAGCAGCAGTAAGACTCTTTTCTTGGGTAATGGCGAATCTTGAACTGGATTATGTCCCGAAGTGAAGACCGTGGGACTGGGTCAGTGCATCTCTGTTTTGAATTCAGAAAGACTACATGCAGTTTTGGATAGCATGGAGAAGGATTTCATGAGGCTCAACAAACACAGGGGATACACTTCCAGTTCTGCCTCGAACAACATATTATTCCGAGGTTTAAGGGTTCTTAATATGCCAAATCAAGGCAAGGAACATCCAGAAAGTATTTGCAACTACTAATTGACTTTCCTTCCTGAGGAGGTTAGGTTAACAGACAAAACAGCAGGAGCTGTTTAGTAACTTTCGGATAAGGTGGTTGCACCATTGTTTGAGCCACCAGGGATATTAATGATTTTAGATTGGGCAATGTAAAGCAGGGCAGGATTCCTACAACGCTCTCAGATGATGCATAGGGATCCTACCCCATGCCTCCTAGGAAAGTAAAGGAATCTACACACTTTAATTTTATCACTACACGATGTTACAAGTAATAGTGTAACAAACAACATGAATGTGGGTGTTGAACTGAATGGACATAACAGCATTACTCCTGTGGAGATGGACTCTGCCCAAGTTTGTACTGGGGTCACCATCAGTAATGATGCATGTATTTTGGAAGAAATACCACCTGTCGCTGGGACTACCACAGACAATTGCAAGGACTCTGTGGATGTTATTCATATTGTACATCCCAGTGCATGTACTAGAAACAACTTATATCCTGAAGTACATGTGGTTAAGAATAGACCTGTTTCTACAAAGAAGGATCAGAGCCTGTTGTTAAACCTAAGAAAACTACTACTTTGACTGATTCCAGCAAGTTCTCAAGTTTGGATTTGACTTTTCCTATTTTATACCCCATCAGACTTTAAAGAGAATGTGGAACAACATAATCTATAATTTGTCCCATTACTCTAACAGATGATGATACCAGTTTATTAAACAAAGGTTTGAATTTTATTCCTAAAAGCCAGAGCAAATTGACTGATACAATGGTGGACTTAAAACTTTTGATTCATTTATAATGATTCTGAGAAAGAATCAACACAGAGCAGGAAGTTTGCTTTTAAGAATTTAAGTGATTTTGTACCAACTCACCACCCATTAGTTGAAGCATTCCTTAAGTTAACAGAGGAGGAATTGTATAGTTACTATAATACTCAACTGGGACCCCAAAACAGAGAATGACCCTACCATTATAATTAGACCAGCTGATAAAGGTGGGAAAGTTGTAGTATTGGATATGTCATTTTTATGTCCTCCATGTTACAGGACAGGTTCTATGAACCTACTTCCATGGAACAGGTTCACTCTGTTGTCAGACATATTCATGACACGCTTTATGATATTCTTAGAAGTAATTTAATAAATAAGGAGCTATATGGATACCTTATGATTTATACACCCACTATACCGATTATACAAGGTCTCCCCAAAGGTACACAAAATATGAAGAACCCACCCATGAGACCCATAGTTTCTGGCCGTGGATGGGTAACTGAACACCTTTCAGTTTTGTGGAGAAACATCTGAGATGTGTATTGAATGACAATGTTACAGTCTTGAAGGATTCTAAGCAATTTTGATTGATCTGTATGAATGTATTGGACACCATGATAGAATCTCTAGTTGTACTTTTGTGACTTTTGACATTCAATCCCTATTTACTGTAATACCTAATGATATAGGACTTGATTATGTGTTAAATTATCTGAAAGCACACAGTACTTACACTGCAGTATTGATAGACCTCATAGTTCATTTTTAGAACTGGTCTTGGAGAACAACTTTTTCATGTTCCAAGACCAGATCTATAAAGCTATGGGCACTCCATGTGCAAATAGCATACTGGGAGGAACATGTTTTATTTAAGAATGCACTTTTCTGTGAACATGTGGTGTTCTACAGAATGTTTGTTGATGACCTTTTTGTTCTTTGGAATGGAACATCAGAACAGCTGGAATCAATGCTATCCATTATGAATGATTTAACTACATTCCTTACTTTTACCATGAACTATTCCACACATAGAATTGATTTTTTAGACCTATATATTGAGAGATTAACAGATGATATGATAAAAGGCATGTTACTGCAATTCCTTGTTATTAAGGTCTAGTATGCACCCACAATTTGTTTTTAAGAATATAATGAAAGGACAGGCCATTAGAGCCTCGAGATTGAACCCCACTGAACTTTATCTCAGAATTAGACAATCTGAGGAATAGATTACTGACCGGGGATACAAGGATAATGAGATTATACCATACATGGAGGAAGCATACATGTCACGCACCACTTCAGGTGCACCATACTTTGGACCCAGGGTCCAAGATCAAACCGTTGGAGATCATATGTTAAATAGATCTATTAAATGTTCTACTCTGTATACTTCTGATCAATATCAGTTAAAGGAAATTATTAGCAAACATTGGGATATTCTCCTGGTTGATGATGACGCATTGTGGGGAGACACCAAGTTTCCTATTTGAATAAGAGCAACCTTTGCTTTGTCACCCCAGACATGATAGGATTATGAAGAACACTGGTCACACTAAACCCTGTGGTCACTGCAACTTCTGTTCATTTATTGATAGCAGTGAGGTGTTTATACCATTTTCTCCATCAAGGCAGATGCAGATTGTATGACACCTAATGTGGTGTATTTAGCTACTTGTCTGGCATGCCCAAGTTTCTATGTTGGTAAAACTAACGGGATAGAATGAGAGAGCATATTTGCCACATGAGAAAGGGCACTTTACACAATGCCTTAGCAAAACATATAACCACCAATGACAATGATCATACTTTCTTGTTCCGGTTCCTAGAGATAATTGTTGTGAATAAGAGGGGTGGTAATACTATGAATCTTACTGAATCTAAGGAGACTGACTGGATCATTCGTTTGAAAGCTGATAGGGGGCATGGGTTGAATGATAGAGCTTCTATAAAACCTAAGCTGAGACAACGCAGGCACATAAAATGAACTATCATTTATTTGTATATGTTCTTGATTATGTATTTTATCAATATTAACTTATCAGAATGTTTATTTACATGTTTTTAGGTCACTATGCAAGTTTTATATATTTTTGTCTTACTTTACATTAACATGATTATATATGGGAGAGTTCATTAAATTCTCCAGCATTGCTTTTAATTGTTTAAATTGTTTTAATTGATTAATTGAGCTGCTTATATAAGGGGAGGTCTACTGTGACTTTTATACAAGGATCTGAAGAAGCTGTAATGGTGATGTTATAAGTGCACATTCTTGGAATTAAATTTGGAGTTTTGTTCTTACTTCTGCTGTACTCTGCTTCCTTTGTGACTTACATTATATCTACCTCACGGAACTACAGCGTTTGCTTGCTGAGCAGTGGATTTTACTTAACTATTTTATTACACTACAGCTGTACGCAGTTATGAGATGTGCTATGGAGATTACTGGGCTACAAACTTCCCAGAGGTGTATTTCAAGGTGGATGACATCAGCAGCCTTGCCAAAGTATGACATTTGAAGTGTAGTGAGTGTGAGAAGCCTAAAAGGAATTGCTCTCTACACAGACAGGGACAGACACACACACGCACTTGCCAAGTCTGGGATTCGAACTCCTATCTAATTATTTTATCATTCTACAGCAGTACGCAGTTATGGGATGCATTGCGAAGATTACTGGACTACAACCTTCCCAGAGGTGTATTTCTAGGTGGATGACATCAGCAGCCTTACCAAAGTAGAGCATTTGCATTGTAGGGAGTGTGACTACCATAAAAAGCATTGCTCTCTACACAGACACACACACACACACACACACACACACAGTTGCCATGTCTGGGATTGAAACACCTACCTAACATGTTTATCACACTACAGCAGTTATAGGACACACCATGGAGCTTACTGGACTACAACTTTCCCAAAGGTGTATTTCACAGTGGATAACCTCAGCAGGCTTGTCTTAGTAGGGCTATGGGGAGGGCAGTATGTGTGCATGGGCCATAACCAATTCATCTAGAGGTTGACACACCACATGTGGGCACATGCAGGGTCATATTTCACAGGTACGTGTATACAGCTGCTAGATGACTACTTCCTTGTACAGTCATGTTACACAGCTAGCACTTGCACCACATAGTCTGTAATGCTGACAGATACTGGTGGCTAGTATCTACAGTGAGTGACATCTAAACCTCATGTGGTTGTGGCCCTTTGGCTGTGTGCCGGGTGGTACTGGCCTGGATGGCTCCTTGTCACAGTCACCCTCTTCCACACATCTATGTGCGTCTACTTTTGGCTTATTATAGTGTGTTGTCCTTAGATATATGTCTGTATTCCTATCCACTGTGTGTGCAAAGCATGTGTGGTGCATACTGAAGAGTGTCTGCACTAACATATGCAACTGCCAGATATGTCTGGTCCACTGGTGTTTGTAGACACGGCCTTTATTTGTTTAAGTGTGTGAGCATGCCTAGTATGCCCATCTGCATTGAATGTGTGGATCGACTCCATGTAGTTTGTACTGCAGTGCAGACCTTTATGTTGTTCACCTACAGATAGCATACTGTTTCTGCAGGGTATCCATCGATCATTTGGCAGTATGGGGACAAACTGTGCAGGGGATAGTGTGTACTGTAGGTGATTGTGTCTGTGCTGCTTTAGCTGCATGATACTGCTGTTAGCAGAGATATTCAGACGTGTACTGCTATACACCGTGATGTTTCTGTCCTCATCTACTGTTAGGTGGACATTCTTGCTAACAGTGATGTCTTGGGGGATAAGGATGACTGCGGCTGTGTCCGGTATTGTGGGCAGACACCTTCATATTCATGATAAGTTATGCCATTCTGGAGGGGAAGCTACAGACACTTGGTGCTGGATTTGTGTATCCAGTTCAGCATCTTGGTACAGTACTGGCAGAGGATCCCATACTTGTACACCCATCAACATGACTGTATGGGCTTATCTTGCTGTGGCAATGCCTCACAGCTGTACAGATTTGCACAGGTCAGCCAGGGGCAGGGGCCATGGGTCAGGACATTTACCCTATTGTGGTGTACAGGCAGGTATGTAGCCACCCATGTATGTGTTTACAGCCAGGGATAGTGTGTGCACACAGCTTGGTGTCGGACTCTACACATTTCATGCTGCCCATGCTCCCACCCCCGCTCTGTTATTCTAACCTCTTCCATACATTATGCATACATTCTCTGATACTTTCCCTAAGGGTATCGCCCATCACAGGTGTGTGTTAGTATTGATCCACAGTTCATGCAGTGAGACATGGTGGACATGTTACTGTGGTTTGTCCACATGGCCTTGCATATGGCTTATGTGGAGTGTGTTATGTTGTTATTTGAGTGTCTGTGACATAACATGCATTGGCAGTATGTGTGAGACACAGGCCTTTGGCATATGCCTGTGGGGCATAAGGTGTTGCTGCATGCCAGATGTGGCAGGTTATTGCATTCTGTCAGTCCTACAGTCCCAGACCATCATGCAGTATATTCCCCTGGGGTGACAGGGTAGGTGTGATAGGTGTTCATGCCAATACCTCCTAACAGTCTTTCTCAGGTGGTATGGATGCTGGCAAGGGTTCTGCCTACAGCTAGGGACACACCTGCATGGGACACCTGCACTGCATGCTGCGGTCTTCCACTATTGCCATATACAGGTGGGGTGTTACTGTACCCATTCCCCACAGCAGGGATATGACCAGATAAGTGCCTGTGGGTGGTGTTTGCATGAGCTGGGTGTATGTATGCTATGGGCACTACTTGCATCTGACACACAGATATGCATTGGGCTTTCCTCATTAGGCTTTCCAGTTATGCTTGCATGTGCAGGATACATTAGCTGTTTCCAAATACATCAGTCCTACCTCTTTTGTGATCTGCGAGTGTTTGGGCAGACAACACCAGTATCCCCTACTACATTACCAAATAATGTGACGCATACCTGTATGTACTTTTCCATGGGTGTGTCCATTTCACAATGACACAATATATACTATATATCTGGGGTACTTTCCCCTGTGTACTGCTTGTATATCTAGACCAACAGCCATGCCACGTCAGTCTTTCAGATGGTGACTCATATTACCACCATACATTTGCAATGGCTTACTGCTAGCTTGTGTTATACTGATGGATATTGTGTATGGTACTGCAGTTGTGAGGACATGTCCCTGTCATCAGCGGTAGTGGGCAATGGCCACCAAGCTTACCTCAACATGCAAACATACCGATCAGTCTCACATAATATGAGACACACACCACCCTAACACACACATATCTGCATATTGTGCAGATGCTACAACCTATCCTGCAACCTTGGCCACGTCTGTGCATCTGTACTCCACTGGTATTAGACCTACACATACATGTTACTACATTTCTACATAGGGTTGAAGGGGGGCACACCTGACTGTTACGACGTGTGTACATCACATTGGGGGGCACACCAGACCATTACTACATAATTAAGGAGGGTTGAGGGAAGCACACCTGACTGTTTCTGCATTCCTACACAGGATTGGGTGGGGCACACCTGACTATTTCTACATATCTACACAGGATTGGGGGGGGGCACACCTGACTGTTACTACATTTCTACATAGGATGGGGGGGCACACCTGACTATTTCTACATTTCTACACAGGATTGGGGGGCACACTTGACTGTTATTACATTACTACATAGGATGGGGGGCACACCTGACACTTGTACACATTTGCTATGACTGTACTGGTATGTCAGGTACTCCATTTCATTCTGTATTCTAGCCTATCATGCTGACTAGAGGCATACCAGTGTACTCCAGATCTTAGCTTTGATTTACCTACATATTAGTTTCTGACTTCCTACCCTTCAGAACTAACATCCCACTGCCTGACCTGCTGTAGTCTGTCTATGTAGGCCGCAGACCTCTCAACTGTCCCGAATTACTCGTTTTTTACCGAGTTTTGGGGTCCCAATAATGAGGTGCCACGATTCCCGAGTGGCACCCCATTAGTTCTGATTTTTCAATCTATTTTTTTTTATTTCCGTGCTTTCTGGGCTGAGGTCATCACGTGCGTGATGACATCAGCTCCGTCAGCATGCCGCGCATCTGTTTGAATACTGGACTGACATTCAGGCAGAACACAGGATATCTAAGCCGCGCGTCTGTCGCAGGAGGAGGATTACAATACATTTACTTATGATGGACCCTTACTGTTACTTACTAAATGAATGCATTAGCTAGCTGCTTTTTGGGCAGGATTTCTTCAGTTGCATGCAGAGCTGAAAATTTGAAATCCTCGACTGCGTGTCTGTTGCAGGAGGATTAACCATACACTTTTAACTGCAGAGCGAGCAGACAGAAGGTACCATAGAATTAAGCTGTTACTGAACGCTGCAAGATTTACTTTGCTTTTTAAAGTCGGCGAATGCAATTGTCTTAAGGTGTGACAGGGTGAGAGTATCCTAGTCAAAGATTAGAAAGCCTAGAGAAGTTGCTATTTCAGTTGGGAGTCGGGTACTGCTAAAATTTTCCTGAGGAATTTGTGGTTTAGTCCTTGAGTCTGACTTCCAGGCAGGGGTTAAATACAGTTTATGTATTCATTTTATAATGGTATGCCATACTTGAAGGCAAAGAAAAAAAGTTATACAGCAGAGCTAGCTATCTCAAAATTAGTAGTCAAGGGGAATTACTTTGGGTCATTTTTGTGACTGTAAAGAAAAATAGATATTTTAGTTAGCACTGAGTTATGAGGCTTTATGACTGTTTGCCATATCTGTGTGTGTGTGTGTGTGTGTGTGTGTGTGTGTGTGTGTGTGTGTGTGTGTGTGTGTGTGTGTGTGTGTGTGTTGGTGAGGGAGAGCTATGAACCATTGGTATAATGTGTGAATCTATGTGAGGTTATTTATTTTAAATGCACTACCAAATTACTAAATACTATTTCTTGTGACAGTTCAAAATAGTCTATGTTTTCCCTGCAAATAACAAGGGATCTTTAAGAGATATTTGAATGTACAATACCACGTTTTTCATTGGTAATGTCACTGAAATTAATATTGTCTTATCAGTTTAAAAATTCAGATTATCTTAAGGCTCGTTTTCTTTATTTATTGTTTCCTTGTGGTCTGATCCAAACTGGACCCTGTTCAGCTAAAACCAACAGCTGTTTACAAACTATAGTATTAAGAACATATACAGTGGCTCAGTACAATATTCATTTCATAATTATGAAATGCAAAATTACAGCAGAAAATAACATCACAAGTCAATACCTGTTGTCTGAATTATACAAGAGACACCAAGAGCTGCCTGGTAAGGCCAGGATGAGTCAGAGTGCTTCAGTGAGTGTGTGCATATATTCATATAAATAGTGTGGTTAGAGTTGACGCAAATTAGAAAGTGGCAAGAGTGTACAAAATTAAATATGCAAATAAGCTAAAAGACTAAAGCTGGGGTGGGAAGGAGAAGAGGAAGAATTGCATAAGTTAACAGTAAACAGAAGAGGAAGACTTGTATAAGTTAACAGTAAACACTGTCTTCCAGATCAGCTGATATTGTGGAGATGTGAATTTTCTACTCCAGATAGTTTTAGTAAAATGCTTTCTTATTCTAATCCTGCAGATTTATGAATATGGTGACAAGTGTGAACTGAATTCTGTATTCCCCCATTATTGGCTTTGTCCAGCTTTTTTGTGCTAAGAGGTTGAGAACTATGATGACCAGTGAGAACTGAATTCACTAAATGATAGCCATTTAAGTTTCAGTCTTCCTGCCTTTCAGGAAACTGTTGATTTGGCATAGTGGTATGTTGCTCTGACTGTAGTGTACAGGGTTCTGGGTTTGAGACTTGCCAGTAAAATGCATGGTGGCAACACATTTTATTCTAGCAAAAGCAATGTTTCAAATGTGTCCCTAGTGTTTGGCCTTTTGTACCCCCACCCCCCAAAAATGAAATGGAAAATAAGTGTGAAAATCTGTGCAAGATGCCTTTGGCTTAACACTACTGTCATTCTATTTATAGTGTGGGTGTGGACACACTGGAAGTAGACTTTTATGATGGAAATGTTCTGAATTGGGCAGTTTTGTCATTATTGATTCATGCATTTTGTTTCATTGCCTACAGCCTACTGGAAAAATGTTCAAACAATAAATGTAAAATGTGCTCTGTCTAACAAGTGTGCTGTATTATGCATGGAATATAATTTAATAACGTTAGGAAGGTGTATCAAAGAAAGAATGTATGTTTCTTCTTTTGTGTGCAAGGGGCCAATGATCTGAAAACAGCCCAAAGGTAATCTTTATCCACCACTGGCCAAATGCATTTTCTTTGAATGTGGTGTGGGTTTCAATGCTGTTTCAATGAATGTGAGTTTCAAGGGCAGATAAGTTTTAATTCCAAGTCTATTTTCATTGTGAGACAGTGTTGCTTTGTTTACCAGGTGTCTATTGGTGTTTGTTAATTGGGCTGTAAAATGTAAAAATAAATCCAAATATTCATTGTATTACTAAAGAAGTATGCACACATTAGTGTTTATGGTAAATGGGGTGAAATAGCCAGGTAATGGGACATTGGAATGGCTGCAAGGGGACTCTTGTGCCATATTTTGGTTGGCTGTTCAGTTTGCATTTGAAAATTGGTATACCACAATTCCATTGGAGTTGGCGGGGTTACGTTATTATGTATGCAAATTGCATGTTAATCAGCATACAGATTTGTACCTATTTTTCATGGGCCTTGTCCAGATTTTTGATGTTTGCAGGTTGAGAGGTATGGTAGGCCGGGGGGGAGGTTACCCATAGGCATCATTCAGAGGCCATAGCACAGCCTTTGTTTGTGTTTGTCTACACCTGTCCTGCTGGCTGTGATTGTTGTTGGTTATGTGAACCCCCCTGACTGGCATGTGTGAGTTACCTTGTGGGTGTCCCAGTATTGAAGGTGGTGCTGCAGGGCTGCCTATGCCAGAAGCACATAGTACACTACCTACACATGGTTGAGCACAGGTAGTGTCATGTTTGGCATCCTTTTTTCTATATGTGAGGGTCAGAGAGAGGTGTTATTCCCTGGGTCACTCCTGTGTCAATGTATGTGCTATGCATTGCCCTTTGCCAAGGCCAGGGCATACTGGGCACACCTCCTTCTGCCTACTGGGGAAGGCTCAGGTTGTTCCTCCTCCGAGTCATTCTGTGCATGTGCAGGCCTTGGCAATGGTGGGGGGCTGTGTGGCCCTACCCTGTGCTGTTCCTGCTGCAGCTGTTTCTGCAGGATCATATTGTGTAGCATGGCACATGTGATGACAATTTGGGTATATGTAGTTGATGAGTACTGCAAGGCTCCACCGGATGTGTCCAGGCACCAGAACCATGACTTGAGCATCCCAAACACACACTCTACTATAATTCTGGTCTGTGCATGTGCCTCATTATGGAGTTCTTGTTCGGGTGTGTGTGCATTTCTGATGGGTGCCATCAGCCACGGCTCCAGTGTGTATCCAGCATCCCCCGCTAGCTGACCGTGTGGGATGTCCCCATTGGCAAATCCCTGGTACAGCTGCATCAGATTTAGGTGTTGGAATCGTGATAGCTTCCAGGGCAGCCAGCACACACATTCATTATTATGCCCTGGGCATCGTGCACAACCTGGCAGTTGATAAAGGGGAAGCCCTTGCTGTTGATGTAGGCCCTACCCTGCTCACCAGATGATGCTTTGATGCATATGTGCGTACAGTCTATAGCACCCACTAACTCAGGGTATTCTGCTATTTGGTGGAACAGTTGCATATTGCTGGCTAATGCCTCACTAGTGTTGGAGAAATATACGATCTAATTGACATGTGCTGACATGGCATCCAAGAGCTGGTAGAGTACCCTAGATTCTGGTGGCTGTGAGATCCCCATAATATCCCCAGTTGGCTTTTGGAAGGTACCTGTAGCTAGTATACTTAGGCCTACACATACCTTGGTATCCACTGGGATGGGTTTAGTTCTGTGTGTCAGACGTGGCCGGCACAGGTCAACAATTTACTGCAGGAGGTCCCTGTCCAACCTATAGTGCTCCACTATCTCCAGCTCATGTAGCCCCTGGTAGGTTACCCTGGGTCTGTACACTCTTCTCCATCTCATCACTGTGAGTTGGTCAACCACATTCAAATCCTCACCACCCTCAGCCTCTTCCACAATTTGTTGTATGATAGCTATTGCAGCCCCTATCATTTTGTTGTTTTGTTTGTTAAAAGTTCCCCGCTTGTATACACCAGTGGTGTAGAGTGCGGGAAAAACCAGAGGGGAAGGTGTTTGCATAGTTTATAGTAGTGTTCTGGGCTGGGCTGTTCTGCTGCCTGTGTAATTGGCTGATTCTGATGCATTTCACCTGCCAGCTATGCTAGTTCTCCTAGATTTCCTTTCTACTGCTGTTTTCCCTTCCCATTGCCTTCCTGTTTAAGCCCAGGGGCGTGCTGCACAAACAGAGTGCTCAAACATGCACAGAGCTGCAATTTCCTGGTTTAACTTTTTTTGTACCTTTAAAACCTGGTGTGCTGTACGCACACATGCTTAGGCAATGTAAAGAGTGCTAGGCAGCCTCAGACACACCTCCTTGCTTAGCTGTGCTTAGCTAGAAACAAACCTGAGCCACAGGGCTCCAATCCGCTTACAGTATGCCTGACACACACTCCCATGATGTCGGCTAACTCCTAGGCTTGCACCAAGCTAGTCCTACTCTTACACTGTTGGGACCTGACTAGCATGCTAGAGAAAACTGAGATTCACTATCAGTCCCTTCATTTGCATAGGATTCCCTGCTAATGCATAGTTACATGTCTCACACTGAGCCTCCCCCCTAAGCAACTACTACTCACTTGCCATGTTGTCTTCTGCCTGCCATTGACTTTCATGGCAGAATAGTGATTTTAGCTAGAATGCTTACTTTAGGTTTATTTTCTTATTTTCCCCTTGATCCTGTTTGCACGCTGCTGCCCTACGTTTAAACAGCCGGGATCAGCTAAAAAAAAAGGTTGAGTTTTTTTATTTTTTAAGATGTTTGCAATGCCAGTGGCCTTACACTTGGCCATTGGCATGCTTCCTGACTGATATGCAGCCTTTATTTGGAGCTGTCATGGCTCCATTTTTGATTTTGCAGAGTACATTTCTGCAGATTACATTAGTCCTGAATGGCCAGTTTAAAGCTTCCTGGATTGCAAATTCACCTCATTTGCATGGATTTCTCCTGCAAATGGGGTGATTTGCATACAGGGGCTTAGTCCATGCAGGACTAGTGCAGGAGCGCTCGTGCATGCACCTGCAGGCTATTCCTGGATCACATGGCAGACATATTGCCTGCTAGAGCTCCTTCACTAATCCTGCACACCATACAAGGCATACAGAATCCAGGGGCAAGATCGGTGCAGAAGCTTCAGCAGGCAATATGTCTGCTGTGTGATCCAGGAACAGCCTGCAGGGATGTGCATGAACGCTCCTGAACTTATCCTGCACAGACTAAGCCCCTGTATGCAGATCACCCCATTTGCAGGAG
Organism: Protopterus annectens; assembly: GCF_019279795.1. Lineage (NCBI taxonomy): Eukaryota > Metazoa > Chordata > Ceratodontiformes > Protopteridae > Protopterus > Protopterus annectens. The sequence goes on along the minus strand of NC_056743.1, from coordinate 1,562,917,949 downwards.
AAATCTATGCAGATGAGGTGATTTAGCATTCCAGGAAGCTTGCAACCTGCCATGCAGGACTAGTGCAATCTGCAGAAATGTACTTGGTTAGTAACTGAGTACATTTCTGCAAAATCTAAAATGGAGCTGTGACAGCTCCAAATAAAGGCTGCATATCATGTAGCAAGTATGCCAATGGCCAAGTATAAGGCCATTGGCATTGCAAACAGTGAAAAAAATAACATAATCAACTGTTTTTTTAGCCAATCTCAGCTGTTTAAGCGTAGGGCAGCACTAAGCAAACAGGATCGGAAGAAAATAGCAAAATAAAAATAATTTAAACATTTTAACTAAAATCAGTATTCTGCCATGCAAGTCAATGGCAGGCAGAAGACAACATGGCCAGTGAGTAGTGGTTGCTAAGGGGGGAGGCTCAGTGTGAGACATGTAACTATGCATTAGCAGGCAATCCTATGCAAATGAGGGGAAGGATAGTGAATCCCAGTTTTCCCCAACATCTGAGTCAGGTCCCAACAGTGTAAGAGTAGGAATAGCTTAGTGCCGACCTAGAAGTTAGGTGACAACATGTGGGGGGGTGTCAGGCATACTGTAAGCAGATTGGAGCCCTGTGGATTGGGTTTGCTCCTAGCTTAGCACAGCTAAGCTAGGGGGTGTGTCTAAACCTGCCTAGCACTCTATACAATGTCTAAGCGGGTGTGCGCGCCATGCACCGGGTTTTAAAGGCAGAAAAGAAAAGTTAAACCAGGAAATAGCAGCACTGTGCACATCTGTGCACTCTGTTTGCACAGTGCGCCCCCAGGCTTAAACAGGAAGGCAATGGGAAGGGAAAACAGCAGTAGGAAGGTAACCAAGTAGAACTAGCATAGCTGGCAGGTGAAATGTATCAGAATCAGTCAACTACACAGGCAGCAGACCAGCCCAGCCCAGAACACTACTATAAACTATGCAAACACCTTCCCCTCTGGTTCTTCCCACACTCTACACCACCGGTGTAAACAAGCAGGGAACATTTAGCACTCACAACAGCAAAATGATAGGGGCTGCAATAGCTATCATACAACAACTTGTGGAAGAGGCTGAGGGTGGTGAGGATGTGAATGCTGTTGACCAACCCACAGTGATGAGACAGAAAAGAGTGTACAGACCCAGGATAACCTACCAGGGGCTACATGAGCTGGAGATAGTGGAGCACTATAGGCTGGACAGGGACCTCCTAAAGCAAATTGTTGAGCTGCCTCACAAATAGAAGTAACAGAGGGTAACCCAACCCAGTGGATACCAAGGGATGTGTTGGCCTAAGAATACTAGCTACAAGTACCTTCCAAAGGCCAACTGGGGATATGATGGGGATCTCACAGGCATCAGCTTCCAGGGTACTCCACCAGTTTCTAGATTCCATGTCAGCACGTCAGTGAGCACGTATATTTCCCCAACACCAGTAAGGCATTGGACAGCAATATGCAACTGTTCCACCAAATAGCAGAATACCCTGAGGTAGTGGGTGCTATAGATTGCACACACATACATATCAAAGCACCATCTGGTGAGTGGGGTAGGGTCTACATCATCCGCAAGGGCTTTCCCTCCATCAACTGCCAGGTTGTGTGCGATGCCCAAGGCATAATAATGAATGTGTGTGCTGGCTGATCTGGAAGCTATCACGATTCCAACATCTGGCATCTGATGCAGCTGTACCAGAGATTTGCCAATGAGGACATCCCTGACGGTCACCTAGTGGGGGATGCTGGATACACACTGGAGCCGTGGCTTATGACACCCATCAGAAATGCACACACACCCAAACAAGAACTCCATAATGAGGCACGCACAGACCAGAATTATAATAGAATGTATGTTTGGGATACTCAAGTCACGGTTCTGGTGCCTGGACACATCCGGTGGAGCCTTGCAGTACTCACCAGCTATGTGTACTCAAATTGTCCTCATTTGTGTCATGCTACACAATATGATCCTGTGTAAACAGCTGCAGCAGGAACAGAATGGGGAAGGGCCACACAGCCCCTCACCATTGTCAAGGCCTGCACAAGCACAGAGTGACTCGGAGGAAGAGTAACCTGAGCCTGCACCAGTAGGCAGAAGGAGGCATGCCCAGTATGCCCTGGCCTTGGCAAAGAGGCAATGCATAGCACATAAACTGACACAGGAGGGATCCAGGGAATGACAACTCTCTCTGACTCACACATACAGAAAAAGGAATGCCAAACATTACACTACCTGTGCTCAACCATGTGTAGGGAGTGTACTATGTGCATCCAACATAGGCAGCCCGGCAGGACCACCCTCAGTACTAGGACACCCACAAGGTAATTGACTCACACATGCCAGTCAGGGAGGTTCACATACCCAACAACAGTCACAGCCAGCAGAACAGGTGTAGACAAACACAAACAAAGGCTGTGTTATGGCCTCTGAATGATGCCTATGGGTAACCTCCCCCCCAGGCCTACACAGACAGATGACAGCAGGTCAGGCAGTGGGATTTCAGTTCTGAAGGGTAGGAAGTCTGAAACTAATATGTAGGTAAATAAAAGCTAAGATCTGTAGTACACTGGTATGCCTCTAGGCAGCATGATAGGTAAGACTACAGAATAAAATGGAGTACCAGACATACCAGTAGAGTCATAGAAAATGTGTACAAGGGTCAGGTGTGCCCCCCAATCCTACGTAGACATGTAGTAACAGGCAGTTATGCCCCCAATCTTGTGTAGAAATGTAGAAATAGTCAGGTGTACCACCCCATCCTACATACGAATGTAGTAACGGTCAGGTGTGCCCCCCAAAGCCTGTGTGGAAATGTAGAAATAGTCAGGTGTGCCCCCCATCCTACATAGAAATGTAGCAAGTCATGTGTGCCCCCCAATCCTGTGTAGAAATGTAGAAATAGTCACATGTGCCCCCCATCCCATGTAGAAATGTAACCGTCAATGCCATTAGATTGACAGATACCCTGCAGAAACAGTATGCTGCCTGTAGGTGTACAACACTTAGGTCAGCACTGCATTACAGACTACCTGGACTTGATCCATACATTCAATACAGATGGGCATACTGAGCATGCTCACACACTTACAGAAATGAAGGCAATGTCAGTCAACAACACACTGAAATGTCATACTAGGCATTCTCACACACTTAAACACACAAAGGCACGTTCTGCAAACACCAGTGGATGAGACATAACTGGTAGTCGCAGATGTTAGTGCAAATGCACCTCAGTATGCACCACACATGCTTTGCACACACAGTGAACAGGAATACAGACATATACCTAAGGACAACACACTATAATAAACCAAAGGTAGACGTACATAGATGTGTGGAAGAGGGTGAATGTGACAAGGAGCCATCCAGGCCTGTCCCACCTAGCACACATCTAAAAGACCACAACCACATGAGGTTCAGATGTCACTCACTGTAGATACTAGCCACCAGTATCTGTCTGCAGTACAGACTATGTGGTGCACGTACTAGCTGTGCAACATGACTGTACGAGGAAGGTGTCATCTAGCATCTGTATACACTTACCTGTGAAATATGACCCTGTGTGGGCCCGCATGTGGTGTGTCAACCTCTAGATGAATGGGTTATGCTCCATGCACACACACTACCCTCCCCATAGCCCTACTATGACAAGCCTGCTGATGTCATCCATTGTGAAATAATTCTTTGGGAGAGTTGTAGTCCAGTAATCTCTGTGGTGCATCCCATAACTGTGTACTGCTGAAGTGTGATAAACTAGCTAGGTTGGAGTTCTATTGGCATGTGCGCATCTGTCTGTGTGAAGGGCAATGCTTTTTTAGGGTAGTCACACTCTCTACAATTGAAATGCACTGCTTTGGTAAGGCTGCTGATGTCATCCACCTAGAAATACACCTCTGAGAAGGTTATAGCCCAGTAATCTTTGTAGCGTGTTCTGTAACTCTGTGCAACTGTAGTGTGATAAATTATTTTGGTAGGTGTTCTAATCCCAGACTTGGAAAGTGTCTGTCTGTGTAGAGAGCAATGCTTTTTAGGGTAGCCACACTCCCTACAATTCAAATGCTCAACTTTGGCAAGGCTGCTGATGTCATCCACCTAGAAGTACACCTCTGGGAAGGTTGTAGCCCAATAATCTCCATAGTACATCCTATAACTGAGTACTGCCATAATGTGGTACATTAATTAGGTAGGTGTTCTAATCCCAGGCATGGCAAGTGTATGTGGGTGTGTCTGTCTGTCTGTGTCGAGAACAATGCTTTTTAGGGTAATCACACTCCCTACAATTCAAATGCTCAACTTTGGCAAGGTTGCTGATGTCATCCACCTAGAAATACACCTCTGTGAAGGCTGTAGCCCAGTGATCTTCATAGCGCGTCCTATAACTGTGTACTGCTGTAGTGTGATACGTTAGTTAGGGAGGTGTTCTAATCCCTAACTTGGCAAGTATGTGTGTGTGTCTGTATGACTCTGTATTGAGATCAATGCTTTTTAGAGTAGTCACACTCCCTACAATTCAAATGCTCAAGGCTGCTGATGTCATCCACCTAAAAATACACCTCTGGGAAGGTGGTAGTCCTGTAATCTCCATAGAGTGTCCTATAACTGCACATTGTTTTAGTGTGATCCATTAGTTAGGTAGGTGTTCTAATCCCAGACTTGGCAAATGTGTGTCTGTCTGTGTAGAGAACAATACTTTTTAGGGTAGTCACACTCCCTACAATTCAAATGCTCGACTTTGGCAAGGCTGCTGATGTCATCCACATAGAAATACACCTCCATGAAGATTGTAGCCCGGTAATCTCCGTAGCGTGTCCTATAACTACGTACTGTAGTGTGATACATTAGATAGGTAGGTGTTTTAATCCCAGACTTAGCAAGTGTGTGTGTGTCTGTCTAACTCTGTCTGTGTAGAGAGCAATGCTGTTTAGGATGGTCACACTCACTACAGTTCAAATGCTCAACTTTGCCAAGGCTGCTAATGTCATCCCCCTAGAAATACACCTCTGTGAAAATTGTAGCCCAGTAATCTCTGTAGCACATCCTATAACTGTATACTCCTGTAGTGTGATATAGTAGTTAGGTAGGTGTTCTAATCCCAGACATGTCAAGTGTGTGTATGTGTGTGTCTCTCTCTAACTCTGTCTGTGTAAAGAGCAATCTTTTTAGGGTAGTCACACTCCATACAATTCAAACGTTCAATTTTGGCAAGGCTGCTGATGTTATCCACCTAGAAATACACCTCTGGGAAGTTTGTATCCCAGTAATCGCCGTAGCACGTGCCATAACTGCTTACTGCTGTATTGTGATATAGAACTTGGGTAGGGTTCTATTCTCACCCATGGCAGTCTTGGATGTTTTTTGTGTGTTTTAATGTCTGTGTAGGGAACAATGCATTTTAGACTAGTCACACTCAGTACATTTCTAATGCTCTACTTTGGCAATCCTGCTGATGTCATTCATTGTGAAATACACCTTTGTGGAAGGAGCTTTCCAGTAATCTCTGTGGTGTGTCCTGTAACAGATTCATGCTGTAGTGTGATGCCGACCTCTGCTAGGGGTTCTATACCACATGTTGGTTGTGGATGTTATGTGTGTGTGTCACTGTCTGTGTAAGGGGCAATGCATTTTAGCCTAGCCACACTCACTACAATTTGAATGTCCTAATTGGCAATCCTGCTGATGTCATCCAATGTGATATACACCTTTGGGGAAGGAGTACTCCAATAATCTCCATGGGACATACTATAACTGAGTAGTGTAATAAACTAGTTAGATAGGGGATCTACTCCCACACATGACAGGTGTGTGTGTTTGTAACTGGTATCATGTGTAGAGGTGGGTGTGAGTGCGTGACACCTGGGCCCAATGGTTAGCATGTTTTGCAAATTTCTTATTTGGTGGCCCTAGTATATATCACAATGTCCACCATGCAGAGATAACAGGTGTGAAATAGCTGAGAGGCTGGGGTGCAAATCCATACCCATACATGTGACATCAAGACCAGGTAATCACAGTTAGCAACCCCAGTATTACACAGAGTACACTCTCAACCCATGTTTCATACACACACATGCCTAGGCAACAGCCAATATGTGGGTAGTACACTGCATATTTGCCACTGATAGTAACTACAGAGTAATTGCAGTGGGCTACAGAGGGCATGGCACCCTGTCCATCTGTCCAATAGGCACATACATGCAGACAGTGCACCATCCCCATGTTCCCCACTGAACACCTGCAACACCTGTGGTGCCATCAAATATGACCCACAAAGGACATACCATGCCTGAAAACAAGCCCTATATGGACAGATGCTACTGATACCAGGGAATGCTGTTAGCATGCTGTCAATCTAGTTGCAAGGTAAACCTGCTGTCCATTAACAATTCCCACCACAGGTGGCCAAAACTGGCACATCTGATGATAATCTGTGTACACAACATGGGCCAGACACCCCAGGTACAGTTTCACATGTCACTGTACATGCATGTGGAAGGTGTGCACATCCCAGACACCATCCATGTCATGGACTAAGGAACACATACATGGCAAGCAATGCACAGCATTGGCCACACACAAAAGTCACCCAGGTGGCTGGATGGGGGATGCAATACCCACCTGTGTGGGCAAATGCAGAAAATACAGCCCTGAGCCACAATGCAGACCATTGTCATGTGGCCTGATGCCAAGGTATAATCATCACCTAGCCTTGTATAGCCATTTGGCACAGTCGACCACACACACCCGTGCAGAAATGCATCCATGCATGTCACTACTGGCACTCTGTGTGTTTGTGCGTGTGTTGTATGATGCGTATGATCACATCCACACTCAGTATAATCCCCATTGGTATACTGAAGCATGCTGTCTGATGTCAGACACCTCCCCATACCCTTTGCCCATATACCCTCCTTATGACCCATGTGGTGCATGTGATACCTGCACAGTAATGTGTTGTGGCAATCTCACTAGTGATGAGTTGTAATCATGGACCTGCCAAGTGTCTCAATGTGTGTGTGTCACTGTGAGAGTGTGGATGTGTTGACGCTGACACCTGTTCATGAGGACAGGCACGTGTACTTCACCTATACAGTAGGTATACTTCACCTACTGTATAGGTTCATGCATGTGGAAGGTTCATATCCCAGGCTATCTGCCCGAGGGCATTTAGGAACACATAGCCCATAGTTTATTGGCTTCACCCAGGTGGCTGTATGGGAAACTATACCCATTATTTTGCTGTGCCTCTGTCGAGCAGTGACACTGAGGTAATCCCTGGGGTATATCTGCGATCTCCCATCCATTGGACAAGATTTCTCTTGAACAAGGCCAGCGAGGTGCTCTGCCTCACATATACCGGGATTTTATTCCACAGCATAGGGAGTCTTTGGGTGATGAATCTATCCCTCCAGCACTCCTATTAATAATCCCAAGGTTGGTATACTGAAGTCTCCTGCCTTGTGGCTCTGCCGGATCTAGATTTTTTGAGGTGAAGCATATTCATCAAATCTGGGTTTCACATGGCCTTGTATGTTAGGCAAAGGTCACCTCTGAGCAGTGTCTCTGAATAGTGTGAGTTCTTTCAGTCGGGCAGCATAGGACAGATGTTTGAGACCCTTTATCCTTTTGTTGAGGAACTTTTGTGGCCTCTCCAGCTGCTGCTGTATAGCTACCATATCCCTGTTGCAGATGTCACTCACCATCAAATATATATTCTGAGGGCTCCACAACAGGTAACCTATGTGGCGCATCCAATAACGGCATAGAACTGTGATAGTACTACATAGTCATCAGGGGTTTGATCCCCTGTGCTGTTAACTGTGTGACACAAACATGCTTTAATTTACTCTCCCACCCCACACTGACTTGTCTTTGCTTTTGACTGCCTCTCACTCCCTCACTGGTGGATGTGGAGACCTACATCTGCTTTGCTTAGGCTGCAGCATGTGTATTTTAGGTAATGCTCATGATCAGCTGATGGCCTCTGCATGAATTGCAGCCCTCCCTCAAGCTGACTGCATGTGAAACAGCTGTGGCAACATTCCCATAGCCAATTGCATGGAAGCACACTCCAATATCTAGGAACATCATGTTGATGTTGGGCCTTTTCATTCACTGCGAACAGGAACTCGATCTGTTGTTTGGCAAACAGCATCTCAGATGGATTGGGTTTTTACCTTTGACAACATACACTGTGGAAACAGGCCAACACACAGGAGGATGATGTGCCTGACCTGACTACAGACTGTAAGTGCTGCTATACTGTATTCGGAGTAATGTTGGTTTAACAGGGTATGTGGGGATATGGCTGTCCTACATGTATTAATATCTGCCATGTCTGTTCTATCTTTATGAGGACTCCCCATCTGTAGGGTCATCTGCAGACTGGGCAGTGTGTGGTGCCTTTTGTTTCATGTGTTACCCACAGAGCATGTATCTGTGAACTGCAGAAGGTAGTGTGAGGATTGCAGTCTGTAGATGGTGAAAGCTGTGAGAGTTACTGTCTTCAAATCCCTCATAGGACATATGTTGCCATAAACCCTGTTACAACAGTAAATGCATGATGTTATCACAGCAGGATGTCAATATTGGCCCTGTGTATGTGCTTCCAGCCACAACTCTATAAACCTTTGTACATATGTCATGCATTAGGAGGTGCACATGTGCTGTACACCATGATTAGTGTCATCATATCTGATAACATGCCAGTGAAATATCAGACTGCTACACATGTTATGTACAGTAGCAGTTATATTTGATGACATAACCTGGACATTCTGTGGCTGTCTGTACAGTACTGAAGTCTGTATACTTTTGGTGAATATCAACAGTGTGTGTATTGTTAATATGTACTTTGACCTGTGTACAGACTGTGGTAGATGTCATCGTTCTAAGTCCCATCCTATCTGATGTTACATGCTCCACTGTATGTTACCATATAGGCTTACATGTTTGTAGGGCCATACACACACACACATGTCCCATACCACAGACAGGCATCAGGCCACACTGTGTAGCAGCCCAGTATATGTAGGGTTAGTGTGGGAGTGGCACATATGAGGATGGTGTTGGACAGATAGTCCATATACTGTAATGTTATGCTAGCTTACCATATGTGGCTGTGTTCACATTGGTTGTGGTTATGCACTCTCACACAGGTGTATCTTACCCTGTGCTGTGACATGCCTGTAGAGCCTGCTATATATGCAGGTGCATGTGCATTCCCCCATAGGAGATGTAGGCCAGTGTTGAGCTAGTCTGCCTGTAGCCTGCACAGTGCTTTGTTACATGCCTAGCAGCTTAGTGTATTTACCCAGTGAGATGTCATATCCAGATACTTGCCAGATGTACTGCTGCCGGGCCTCTCTTAACAGTCATGTATGTCAGAGCAGTGGGATGCTGTACAGATGTATGTCAATATCTAGTGGGTAGTATGTGGCCATGGCACCTCTGTACCAGCAGTTATTATGTGTCAGGACAGACAGGGATGTGTGAATGCATAACCTATGGGGGCGAATGTATACAAGTCATTATGTGTTATACCCATATACATGGCTGTTAACATCCATATTGTCAGGCTTGGTCCACATATTCTGCACTAAGGGGTTCTGTGCATACCTCTGGACTGTACAGAGTGTGTCAGAATGTCCACAACTATTGGCCAGTATCTCTGCTGTAGTCCACAGGAGCATTACGTGTTTGCAGCAGTACTGTACTATGATGTCCTTAGGATGTCTGTCACTAATCAATAGCGCACATGTGAAAAGCAGATGTGACCTCCCACACACACCATGTCTGTGAAGAAAATCCCTATTACAGTAACAATAGTCTACTAATATACCTGCTATACATACCTGACATCCCCTTGCACTACGAATTTGGGACTATGGGGCTGAGGTAGGGCTACACCCCATGTTCAGGACATATGGTGAATATATATAGTACATATGATTATCCAGATATCTGCATAAATAACTACACATGTACATATCGATATATATATATATATATATATATATATATATATATATATATATATATATATATATATATATGTGTATAGATGGGTGTGTATATGTACATACATATACATAGACACACCCAGATATATACATATACAGAGCATTATATGTCTACACATATACAGATAGTGATACATATGCACATATACGTATACCACGCTGCCATTCCTGCCATCTGTCCACTGTTGTTGTAGCCCCCACACATATGGTGAGGCTGGGGCCATATATGTGTGGTCTTCACCTGCACAATACATGTGTGTCCATACGCACTCCAGAGGCCAGTGTATGTAGCAGTGGTATATGGCCCTGTATTATTGAGTCTGGGGGGGTGCATCATACATAACCTAGGATGTTACAAAATGTGGGGGTATCAGGGGTGTGCTGCCTTAAGGTATTTGGATGTACAGTACTATACATTTCACCTATCTTGATATTACTTACATAAAGTGGGTTACTGCAGACCTACTGCCTCCTGCCATACAAACTGTTCTGTTTGCCAGTGTGCCTGTGATGGTGTCAGTTATGCCTTGTTATGTAAAAATTGCATCCCATTTGGTCAACTGAAGTCTTTACCACTTAGTGATTGTGTACAGAGTGTAGATAGATGCTAGTGGACAATACATTTGCATCACTTATTGTTGATTGTGTGGTATCCTGTGGCCCAGTCTGTCTTCACTATTGTACGATTTGGAGGGCTTGGCCTGGACAGCAACAGTTCTGAACCTTTCCAGACTACTGTATTAGTATAACTGTTTCACAGTTGCATTACTCTGTTTATATGGATGTTAGTGTCTGAACAGCTATATGACGTGGCAAATAAAACTGTAATAGTACACAAATAAAGGTTTTCCATTTCTGCAAACCTGTATGTGGTGTTTTATCCTATGACCTCTCTGTGGGTATATGTTGCAGGCACCGAATGTCATTTGTATGGGTGGCTCATCCAGTGTCCAGTTGTTTGGATGTTAACTGTAGTCATAATGGCTGTTCCATATTGTGTGCGCCTGCTACATAAGTATCTTACTGTACATATCTCTGCGTGTGTATGTGTCATCTCATGTATATCTATATATATGTGTATATATATATATATATATATATATATATATATATATATGTATATATATATATCATCTGTATCTGCATATTTGTGTCTGTATATATGTATCCTGGGGAAGTTGATAGCTTCCACATTTTACATGTCCTATGGGAGCCAGACTGTACTGCATATGTTACCAATACCAGCCTGACATCATACAAGTGGGATGCAGTACTGTTAACATCTTGTGCCCATGTTGTGTCACAACCTGGTTATGGTATCTGCAACACTTGGAAGTGTATTGCAGAGTGGACATGTTTGGCTGTGGGGGGGTGGGTATACCTATTCATACAAGAGGTATATCATTTGGGGCCTCTCAACACCATTAACGGTGCATGTGGACACATATGATTTAGTTAATCTCCCATTGATATCTACACATGTATGTCCATATATACCTATATGGATATATATATATATATATATATATATATATATATATATATATATATATATATATATATATATGCTTACACATATATATATAACCATGTCCGTATATACCTACATAGATATATATCTGCTTACATATATGTAACTTGCTGTGTATATGTAGACATATATATGAGTTGATGTAGGCATTCACATGAATATATGTTCAAATATATTTATATGTATATAAATATATATATATATATATATATATATATATATATATATATATATATACATATATAGATATATATATATATATATATATATATATATATATATATATATATATATATATATATATATATATATATATATATATATACACATATACATATATAGATATGTTGCATCTGTTTAGATATTAATATATTTACACACACACAGGCATCTAAATGTTGGACTACATTCTCTGTACTGTTTAATGACTGGGCTGGATGATATGTATTTGAAATCATCAGACTCGTATATCTGGCATGGATTAGTGGTAAATCACTTTGTTTATAATATACAGGGTCTTGGGCTCGAGCCTTGCAGAGGCTGTTTATTTTGTTGCTGGGCAGAACACGGACCGTTGGATGCAGTGATTAAGGCACTTTAAAGCATCTGCAAGCAGGATTGCATGGAGGTAAGCACTGCTAACTTATTTTGGACAGTTTCTTATACTCAGCTTCTAAATTGCTTAACCAGTATAGGCATTGCTTACCCCAACACAAACAGGCTTAGACCCACTTACTGCTGCTTAAAAGTATTTACTCTCACTTACCCCTGTGCTCATTTCTTTAAAAGAAAAGAAAAAAGGGATGATAGGAAACTAGTGAAAAAGGGTCACAAAGAGGGAAAGACAGTAGGGAAAATAGCTACAGATGTGCAGGAAGGGTGTAGGGAAGGTCCATAGCTTCCCATTTCTTCTACAGCAACAGCTGTGCATATAGACTGAATTTGGAGGTAGATTTGGACACTCAAACCCCTGGGAGAGGGGTGAGGACAGCAATAATAAATTGTGATGCCAATTAGGCCAGTTTACATGTGTCCAGGTGGAAACGTGTGTGAAATGGACAGCTTTGTATGAGGCGAGACTTTTCTGTGGGAACAGATTGCCCTTTTTTTTTTTTCAGGTGAGAGTGGGGTGTTGGGGAGGGGTAGTATGAATATTTGGGGAGGTAGGTTGGGTAGGTTAACAGACAAGACACACAAGATACATACAGGGGCGGTATATGACACAAGTGGGGGGATAACACCTTGTTGGGGAGGGGTGTTGGGATATCGGAAGCCCACAAGCCCCCTAGTTGTAACAGTGGGACTGAGGTCCCCACCCATTGGCAGTCACCACTGCACCTTCACAGCCCCGAAGGTGGCTGTGCTGGGGGCTGAACCACAGAGCTAGGCTGACTCTCTAAGTGCAACATGCGGCCCTCGAGCTGGCATAGAAGATCACCAAACTGCTCGTTGATTGCTCTAGTCACCACAGGGTGACAGGTGCCTGTCCGTGCCCACTCCCGGGGGGGTGAGCCCCATCCCCTGAGGTGATTCCACCTGAAGGTGGTGCAGGACCAATGGACAGAGAGGTCCAGGGTTGGGCCCCAGACATGCTGGTGTCCGGTGCTACAGCCAGCTGAGGTGGGACAGGTGTATCCGCTGGGATCGGCCTTCCCAAGCGTGCTATAGTGTTTAGATTTCATCATCATATATGGGTTAGTAACAGCCAACACATTCTAGGGTTAGGTTTAATAGCATGCATAGATATTCCCATTAATCCAGAACCAGATACGGAACAGCTGCATAGCAGACAAAACACATGCATATATGGGACCACAGTGGTAATAAGAACAGCATGGAGGTACGTTGATGGCACCATGCCAACAATGTTGGAATAATTCAATATGGCACATGCATGGGAACCATTAAAATATTTATCAAACAATTGGAGATTATCAGAGTCATTACATACCTGCTGTGGTGGGTATGTTGATTAATGTTGGAGGTAAGGTGGGGGGAAGAGAAAAATGTCAATTAACAAGTAGTATATTCCTGTAGTCCACATTACTTTCCTAGTCAGTGCTGTTATCTGTACCTTACAAGTCTTACTACACTACCCTATAGCCTTATTTTGGACAGTGATATGGCTGTCGTCATCATTACACATGAACCGGTTTTACCTGCAGTATACACCTCTTACCTGGTATACCTGTGGAGGATATGCTTGTTAACACTGACTAACTGTTTGTACACATATGCCCGGATTCTGGTTTATTGATTTGCACTATGCTATCCTACTCTATCTGCACAGTCTCTGGCCATGTGTTGACCACATGCTGGTGTGCCTGGACATATCTAGAATATTGCCCTCTTCCACCTTTAGTGACCTGACACACACATATACATGCTTTCCTACACAGTTATATTATGTAGCATAGTGTGGGTGACAGTGACCAATGATACTTTATTATTCAGAGAAACTGCAACACTCACAATCCCCTACAGTACCATGGTGGACAATACCAGTACAGGTTATATTGGTCAGTATTTCTCAGCACAGTGTTCATATTCAACGTACCTGTGGGAGTAATGTTTGTTAGCACTACCTGACTGCTGCCATACAAAGTTCCGGATTACACATTAGTATTATGCACATACATTTCACTCTGTTACTGTATACACTCTGGTCACAACTTGACAACATGGGCGTGTAGATAGGACATACTTGAAATATTACTCTCCTAACAGTTTCGAGGGTTGCTACAGTGACATGTGTGTTCTCATGATGGTTGACAATCACTTGTATTCCCTGTTTCTGGCTACACATCTGGAATCATTCCACAGACTTACCAGGGGGACAGGGGGACAGGCAGCAGATCTGGGCACATATACTGGACATTCTGGCCTCATGTGTACAGTTGTGAGGTATGAATCTGTATGCAGTATAATTCCACTCCCAGAATTTAGATCATGGCTGTGTCTGCTACATCTTAAACACTCCATCACAGTTGTGTCTGCTATATTGATATTGCTGTATATCTCCAGTCTGCTTTCTGTCTTATTAATCCCCTGTGCTTATGCATTCTGACCTTGTATAACAACACTCTTATACAAATTTCCTAGACAGTTATATGTTGAACGACAGTGTGGGCGACAGTGATGTGTAATACCTCATTATTCAGAGCAACTGCATATTATTCTTGTGTTTCTGGGCACAGTGTTGGTATCTGACAGACCTGTGGGAGGAATGCTTATTAGCACTACCTGAATGTTCCCACACACAGTACCAGATTCTACATTACTAGTATGCACATACATCTCACTCTGTTTCTGTACACAGTCTGACCACAGCTTAACAAGTAGGTTGTAAATGAGACATACGTGGCTTCTTAGTCACATAAGGTATTGGGGAGTTGCTAGTGTGCCAGGTTTGTTGTCATAGATGTGTGTCAATCAATTGTATTTCCTGTTTACTGCCTATACATCTGGGATCATCCCACTGATTTACCAGGGGGATAGGTTGATAGGCAATAGATATGGGCCACTTTAATAGACATTCTGGACATATCTGTACAGTTGTGGGGTATGATTCTGTATGCAGACTACTACCACTGGCAGGATTCAAGCTGTGGCTGTGTGCGCTAAAAAAACAACAGTTCACATCTCAGTTG
Source organism: Protopterus annectens (assembly GCF_019279795.1). Taxonomy (NCBI): domain Eukaryota; kingdom Metazoa; phylum Chordata; order Ceratodontiformes; family Protopteridae; genus Protopterus; species Protopterus annectens. Next base: position 1,562,902,746 of record NC_056743.1, on the reverse strand, counting down.
CATGTGCTATTTGGTTTTTGTTGTCTGCATTTTCCCTGTGTCTCTCAGTTGTACTAAATGGCCTCTGAGGATTACACCTGTTATATACAGGCATTCCTAAACTTTCAATTTATGGTGCATGGTGTGGGTAACAGTGCTTAATACAACAGTACTATTACATGATTGCAAATCTACATTACCATATGATACCAGAATATACACATGCAGTCCAGCAGTTAGACCTGTTTTGTCAGGATAGTACACTTTTATTGACATACAAACTATATGAGACTCTTCCTGCCGTATTCTCTAGTGTATGCAGTATTTGCCTTGAACAATACAGGTTTTATACTAGCAATTCATTTACTACCCCTTTTATTTTTATTTCCTATGACAGTAAAAGCATGAGTATTACTGACCTGCCTCGCATTGCAACCTCGCCAGGTGGCTGATGTGGGCCTCCTGGTTCATGGCCCACTCCATTGCAGCTGTGGGGGACATAAGAGGAATATTGAGCCATACCTATCCATGATATACCTGAACTGGCAATTATTGCACACATACTGGGGTGATACACACGTCTGGAACATCCTCTGATGCTCTAGCCTCCTGGAGCCACTCCTCCAAGAGGTCCCCCTTCCGCCGCTTCAGGTCAGCATAGTGGTGCCTGACCTGCTCACCAGTTCGGGGTATGCCAGTGGCACTGGTGAGATCATGGGCGAGATGGTCCCAGGCCTCTGCCTTATATTGGGAGCCCTGGTACTGGCCCTGCAGCAGTCTCTGTGGATGGTCTTTAACTAGGAGTCCTGCCATGACCTTGGACTCCTGGATGCACCAGCGCTGCATCCGGAAGCGCACCCCTTCTCCCCTTACTGCCATAGTGCCTTCAAGGGAAGCTACAACCAGTTATGAGATGTATTCCTGCCTCTTGGGTTTAAGTAGGGCCAATTTCCCGCACTTTTCCGTGATTGGCCAGTTTTGAAAAGGCTAAGCTATGGGCATTGTTTAAAGGGGTATACCACTAGGCACAAAGAGTTAGCTGGTCTACACATTGCTCACACCTCCTAAGCTGGCCTGTGCAATGCTTAGCGCTGCTTACATTAGACCTTCATTATAATGCCTTTTTGGCATTGTGTTATTATTCATTACACCTTATATGTATGCCTGGTATCCATGATTGATGTGTACGTACACTCTGTGGGGTCCTTGTGTTTTACTGGGGACTTCAACACTCTGTTACAATTACACCTCACTTCTGGACTTACTGCTGTACTCCAGTTCACATATTTATGTTATGTAGTGAGTTATGGCACATATGACAGTACACTGATGTCTTTCACAGGTTCAGTTTGGTTATATTATGATGAGGACTTGTTTGCTACTACCTCAGTCTTTTGTAGCTCTGTGATGGCTTGGTGGATAGCTACTGTGACTATGGTATATAGGGTCCTCGGTTTGAGACCTGCATGACTGTTTATTTTGTTGATGGACAGAACAAGGGCTGTTGGATACAGAGTGATTAAGGCACTTTTGAGTAGTTGTAAGCGAGTTTGTGTGAGGTTAAGCAATGCTAACCTCCAGTTACATATGCTTACAGAGAGTTAGTTTGAAAATTGCTTAACCTGTGTGTGCATTGCTTACCCCCACGCAAATGGGCTTAAACCCACTTACTAGTGCTTAAATATGCTTACTACTGCTTATTGGTGCTTAAACCTGCTTACTAGTGCTTTATTCAGTATGACACTGACACCACACGTGCATTTACTGCTGTACTCCAGTTCATAAATATATGTTATTTAATGGGTAATGCAACAAAAATATTGGTCATAATGTGCTTTGCCATGTAAAATGGAATGTGCTGCAGTGGGACTCGAACTGAGAATGCCTGCTCTTAAGGCGAATGCTCTGCCCACTACACTATTGTTATGGTGTTTCATTTGCATATATCTATCTTGTTATCCTCTTCAGCCTTTTAAGCTGCTTTAACCATTGCTAAGTGATGGGCACACCCAGGCACCTATGGTTAGCTGTAATCGGATTTAAAAAAAAAAGGGTGGGGTTTCATTTTATATCTACATTCTGTTGTTGTTATACACAAGGGGGACTGTTGCTGGGCATATGTGGTCACCTGTGAGTGGTCTCGTTCAGTGCATATCCCTTTCTGTTCTTCTACATTTCAGAGGCGTGTTTATTCTGAGAGATCTGCTCTCAGACATGCCCCCTGCACCCTTACACGCTCCATGTAAGCCTAGGAGCTCAGGCAGCGAGCATCATTAATATGCATGGCATGCTGCCATCCTGCTCCTAAATGGTTGCTTCCATGCAGAACTAAGCTAGTCCTGCACGGAAGATTCATAAATCTGGGGGAGAGTTTCACTAATCTGTTTTGGGATGGACTCAAAGATTTTGGAGGCTAAGACAGAGAAGCTAAGCTCTGTCCATTTTAATTTGTTGTATGAAGTAAGCAGGTTAGATGTTATAGTGGAGAGGCACCTTATTGTAAGAAGTTTGTATTTCTGATAGTTTCCTAGCAAAGAGAGATAAGGATTTCCTGATGAGGAGTTTGTAAATCCCTGAGCCGAGAAGGAGGGTAATTTTTTGTGGAATAGGAAAAAGGATGCCATTTGTCCTTGTTGAGGATATCACCATGGTGTGCTCTCTGTGGAGAGAGTGTCCTGAACTTGCAGATACTGTTGGAGATGGATTGAAAGACTGTAAGACTGTTCCTAGAACAAATGGCTATTAGTAGAGGGTATATCTGAGTTGTGGGAGTAGTATATCTTTGCCTATTGTGGTTCTGGCTTGTAGAGATAGAAAATGTGAGGTCCATATAAAAAGATAAATATTTTTATCATGGCATCATAATGGGACATTAATTTGTAACTGGTTAACTACTAACTAAACTGTTAATACACACAGAACTACTATAATGGCATTTGGCACACCTCATGGACTAAAACGTAACCATGGCTTTACTATTACATACCCCACTGGAATTCCACTGCAGTATACTACACATCAAAGATACTTAGGAATGAGATTGGATGAGAGTCTTTCATTTGCAGTTCACACAGAATGTCGAGTCAACAATGTATTCACTGAACAAAAGGTATTTCATAAACTATCAGATGTGCTTACAGAATAAGCAAAACCCGATGTTGCAATCAATGTACTGGGACTAACACCTCCGTTATACAAAATACAGAGAATAAACCACCGTTATTCATATTCCTTGCTAAAAACAAAGAGTACCACTGCATCAATGAGATGAAAGGAAATCCTTTCCTGTTTCTGCCAAGGCATTAAAGCTCAGTACACCACGGAATTACTAAACTGCAGCCACTGTCTACTTTTGAAGGCCAAGTTAATTGTTAACAATATTCTGTAAGGGATAAAGAAAGAACACAATTTGACATGCCACTGTATGGATTAATTAAAAAGTACAGAAATTAGGTACACAAAAACTAGCCCCACCTTGTTGAAATAATATTTTATTTATTTATTGACATTTGTTGACCAGGAAAGTCGACTGGGTCAGAAACCTATTTTCAGTGGAGGCCTGGGAAGAAAAGCTCCACAGTGAGTAAAATAACAACATCAGATGACAGAAGATAGGTAGGTGTACTATTTTAGAAAATAAAGAATTTAAACTATGTAAAAAAATATAGACAATTATTACATCATAGCAAACATTTTTACAAATACTGTAGCAGCTTCTATTTAACATAGAGAAGAAGGTAAAGACATTTTGTAGAAAAAAGAAAGTATAACTAATTCAATTAAGTACATTGCCATACAAACTACCCACTCACTAGATATATTATTTTTAACCAGGGAATGAGTTAGAGAGAAATAGTAGGTGGACTGGTTGTTAGTGAATGGTTATAGCTTTGGATAGAGGGAGTAATAGGAGAAGATTATGGGGTTCTGGTATTAAGGGAGCAAGGACATGTCAGGTTGTTAATAGGTTCATAGGTAAGTACTAGGCTATCTGCCCAAGGGCATTTATAAGCCTAGCCAGAATGTGTTGGCTTTCGCCACCCCCTTAGATTAGTTCCCTGTGCCTGTCCAGCAGAGCCATCAGTTCCCTGCACCACTGTCCAGCAGAGCCATTAGCTCCCTGCGCCACTGGCAGCAGAGCTAGTGCAGTGATCCACGTGGTACATTTTCTGTTTTCCATCCACCATCAAGGTTTCTCTTGAAGAGTGTTAGTGAGGGGCTCTGCTTGATGTATATTGGAATCCTGTTCCAAAGCATGGGGAGTCTCTGGGATAGGAATCTATCCCTCCAGCATGTCCTAATTATCGTTGTGGTGAGGTTTATATCTCTAGAGTGTGTGGCTCTCTGGGATTTGTTTTTTTTTAGGTGGAGCATGTCCATCAATTCTGGGTTGGACATGGCCTTGTATGTCAGGCAGAGATCACCTCTGAGTAAGCGGTATGCAACTGAGTACAGCTGGAGTTTCTTGAGTTGGGCTGCATAGGGCATCTGTTTGAGGCCAGTAATCCTCTTGGTGAGGTACTTCTGTGGCCTTTACAGCTGTTGCAGGTGTCTTGTAAGGTACATCCCAAATGGGGCATTGTATTCTATGATGGGTCTAATGAGTGATGAGTAGAGAGGCACAATAACCTCTTTTGTTCTAGATGCGAACCCTTTTGTGATTAGGTGGGCCACATAGAAGGATTTTCTAACCACGTTGGCAATATGATTATCAAAGGAGAGATTACTATCTACTTGGATCCCCAGATCCCTTATTACATTTTCTGTATTTAGGGGACTATCACCTATGTGGTAGTTCATGGGTATTTTGTTTTTTCCAAAGGGGATGACTATGCAATTTTTGGCATTTAGCTTCAGGCCATGATTTTGACACCAGGTATCCGTCTCAGTGAGACCCATCTGAAGGGTGTCTGTATCAGCTGGAGAATCAATTATGGCCCCTAGTTTTCAGTCGTCTGCGAACTTGGTCAGCCATAGTCTTCCTATGCTTGTCTGTACCTCTGAGAAGTATATACCGAACAGGAGGGGTCCTAGGACTGAGCCCTGGGGGATGCCATTTGTAACCGGTTTAGAGTCGGACGTAGAGCCTGCAACTCTCAACATGTGGGTTCTATCCATGAGCCAGTTGGCAACCCATCTTGTGACGTAAGGGTTTATGTTCAAGCTGTTGAGCTTGTCTATAATACTAGAATGGGGAATGTTGTTGAAAGCCTTTGCGAGGTCTAGGTAGGCTGCGTGGACCTCCTTTCCCTCATCTAATGCCTTGGTAACCATCTCAAAGAAGTCCACCAGGTTTAGGAGGCATGATCTGCCCTTAACAAAGCCAAACTGGGTAGGGTCCAAGGTTTGGAGGTTCCCAATGTCTCTGTTAATGAGTTCCATGATGATGCGTTCCATAGCCTTGCAGACCAGGCTAGTCAGGCTTATAGGGCGATAGTTCCCGGGGTCCGTTGTAGCTCCACCTTTGTGGAGCGGGATAACTGTTGCTGTGTGCCACTCTATGGGAATGTAGCCTGTAGAGAGGCTGAGTTTGGACAGTGTGTTTAGGTGAGGGGTTAGTTCATTTTGGAGCTCTTGTAAGACACAGCCTGGGACCCAGTCCGGTCCCATTGAAGCTGTGTTTTTGGCTTTGGATAGGGCTGTTTTAACCTGTGCATCAGTGATTGATGGGGCCCTACATTCTTCTGGTATGCTTATGGGCCCTTTAGGGGGTGAGAGGGGGGTGAAGTTTGCACTAAACCTGTCTGCCAAAATGTTTGCAATATCAGTCAGTTCAGTGTATTTTGTACCATTCTACACTAACTCAGAGCAGATCTGAGAATTTCCACTTAGGTTCTTGACATAGCTAAAGAACACTTTGTGGTTATCTTTGGAGTCATTGGCAATTTTTCTTTCGAAACTAGCCTTGGATGATTTAATGAGGGATCGTAGTTTCTTGCTGATACTGATCAGAGATGTCTTTCCTTCTTGGGAATTTACTATTTTATGTACTAGTTTCCTCCTTCTGTTGTATAGCTTGTTTATAGCAGGGGTCCACCAGACTGGTTTCCTTTTCTTGGAGGAGTGAGTCTTGGTTTTACTTGGGATAGCACAATCTATGCATTCCTGCAGATGCTCATAGAGCGCCTTTGCAAAGGTTTCAGCAGCTTGGACAGCATTGTCCTTTAGCATGGGGGCTGTAAACCTTTCCACCTTGGTCTTAAGTAACATGAAGTTTGCTTTTGAAAAGTTTTTCATGGTGGTTTCCTTGATTGGGGGTGGGGGCAGAATGTGGATATCCAGAGTGATTAGTCTATGGTCTGATCTAACCAGTGAGGGGTTGACCTCCGGTGTGGAACACCGGTCGCCCATGTTGGCGATGATCAGGTCCAATATGTTGTTCCCCCTGGTGGGGGTGTTGACCAGTTGATCCAAGGTGTTCGTGTTTATAAATTCTAGGAAGCGTTGGGCAAGGGAGTTAGTAATGAGTAGTTCTCCCAGTTTATGTTTGGGTAATTGAAATCACCCAGTATTAAGGTGTTTGGTAGGGCCTTCATATTTCCCAGTGTCTCCAGAAATGCGGAATGGGGGTCCTGGGCCATGGAGGGTGATCTGTAGCAAGCTACAATTTGGATTGCAGTTTTTCCCATTGTTAGTTGCACATGAATGATCTCTGATGGATTGTGCTGCGCCACTAACCTGGAGGTGTGGGTATCCTTGATGAATATGGATACACCCCCGCCTTTTGTGTTTCGGTCCTGGTTCTGTGGCCGAAAGGTATGGTATGAGTTATAGCCTAGTAGTGCTGGGGTGCTCACAGGAGCCTTAAACCAGGTTTCTGTTACTGCACAGATGTCGATGTTCTCCATACTGAGAAATGCCCCGAGTGCATGCATTTTGAGGTTTAGACTTCTGGCGTTGAGTAGCATTACCCTCAGTATTATAGTAGCTTTTTAGTGACAATTTAAAAGCATTAAGTGAATCTAACAAAGTAATAGATGTTGGTAGAGCATTCAATAATTTAGCTATGGAATAGGAGTATAGGCTTTGTCCTGCTCTTTTGTTTGGTTTTGATATGATCAGAAGTCGTTTATTTGTGGACCATAGCTTTCTAGAGGGGGTATAGGGTTAAAGGGCTGACAGTAGATCAGGGCATTTCTCTGGGTTATACACTAGCTTGAGAGCCTGAATTAGTTCGGTGTAACTGAAGTACTGGGAACATTCATACCAATTAAGCATTTTGATAGCTTGGCAATGAGGGGTACAGTGTTGCAAGCTGGAGGCAAATTTTGCAATTTTGTAACAGCAGTATTGTAGTTTATTAAAGAGGGAGGATTGAAGGTTTGTGAAGATGGGAGTACCATAAAAGAGGGAGGGAAGTAGCAAAGACTTGGCCAGTTTGATTTTTGTAGGTCCAGCCATGTACTTTTGATGCCTGTAGAGTTTACCTAGTTTAAAGTGAGTTCTTTTTATAGTGTTGAGAATGTGTTGCTCATAGGAGAGTTTATCATCTATTGTTATACCAAGTAGTTTTGCAGAATGAACAACCTGAATTTCCATTTTATCTTGGGAGTACATTTTAAGGTCTTGTGGGGTTGGTTTGGTGGAGAATATAAGTAGTTTAGTTTTTTGGACATTTAGAAGTAGTAAATGAGAGTCATTAAGCCAGGTTTCAATGGATTTGAATGGTTCTCCGTTTATTTTTAAAAGGTCTTGAACGTTTCTGGTTGAGGTTATGATTGTGGAGTTGTTCACATATTGGACATGTGTGGTCTGACGGGATACTAGATATAAATTGTTTATGAAGGTATTAAAGAGCAGGGGTCTGAGGATGGACCCTTGTGGTACTCCTATTTTATTTAGCAGATAGGTAGATTGTTTGCTTTACCATTTCCCTGATTGTTGTCTGTTGTGCAAGTAGTTAGCAAACCAGGACAACGTATGTAGTGAGCAGCCTATTTCTGACCGTTTTTAAAGAAGTTTGGTATGTGGCACTGTGTCGAATGTCTTGGATAAGTCCGACAGGACTACTGAAGTTATTAGACCTGCATCTAAAGCCTTGTTCACTGTGTCTGTGAAGGAGAGGAGGGCAGTGGTGGTGCTATGGAATGGACAAAAAACATGTTGTGTTGGGGAGTTGCAGCGAGGAGGTTGTGGTCTATGAGGTGGTTGAGTAGTTGACTGTGTATACACTTTTCTAATATTTTGGAGAGAGGAGAAAGAAAAGAGATCAGTCTATAGTTAGTAAGGTCATTTGTATTACCGCCTTTATGGAGTGGAGTTATAATGGAATTTTTCCAGATTTGTGGAATGGTTCCTTTAGAGATAGATCGGTTAATTAGAATACTGATGGAGTATGCTACTGTGTCACCATCAGTTTTCAAGTATTCCGGGGGACGTTGTCAGGGTATAGGGAATATGATTTTAGTTGTTTTAAAAGTTTTAGAATTAGAGAGGTGGTAACAGGTTTTAGGGAAAAACTGGGTTTCTGGTTTTGCTTTAGTGGTAGTTTCCTGGGATGCAATATGATTTGAAGAAGTTTGTAAGGTTGCTTGCCTGATGTTTGTATTATTGGTGTGGTACGGATTTGCATTTGTAGGGGGTTTAGGAATGAGTTTAAGGATGGTATCAGTAAAGTGGGAGTTGAAAGTGTGGGCTATATGTTGTGGGTCATGTCAGGGAATGGCGATGGATTTTGAGTGGCTCCGGGATTGAGGAGAGAGGATACAGACTTCCAAAAATTCTTGGGGGTGCTTTTATGGGTGGATAGTTGTTTTGAGAAGTGCTTTTTTTGCCAATGATGAATAGTTTTTTGGCTTGGTTCCTGAGTTGTTTAAAGTTAAATGAATTTGTCAGTGTCTTGTTACTGAGCCAGACTTCCAGAATATATTAGAACAACTGTGGATCTGAAAAAACTTATCCTTAAGACACACCTGCAAAAACAAAACAACTGTAACTAATTTAGGGATGCAGGTTCATTTTATGGTAATTTCACATAGCAATCATTTCACTCTGCCAAAGACGCTGAACTGTAAATTTTGCCAGGTATAAATTTGTAAATTGTTTGTATGTTTGGTTGTCATTGGTACACAAAGTTGAAGTATAAGTTAATAATCTGTACACAAAGGTGAAATGTAATTTAATAATTTCAATGAGCCTGGATGCAAAAGAATGCTGTGATGTGACAAAGCAAATCAGAATAAACAGAATGAAGGAAATGAATGTTAGAAAGAAAGAGGCTCTTACTAAAAGAAGACCAGTGTCTTATGTTCAGGAGCAAAGTAGATACTTGCATCAATAAAAATAGAAAAATCTTTCATAAAATTGCTATAGTCAGTATAAATTAAGATTTATTTTAGTACCATCAAATGATTTTTCAAGCGTCATAGACACTTTAAAGTCTGCAGCAGGCAACTGGCAAACCATTCCAAGGAACTGCTAATGCATATTGCAAAAAATGTTATTCTGGTGGTAAGTAGAATAGAGCAGAATACCTAGATTAAAAAAGTCATAGAAATCCTAAAACAAGAGAGAGTGGACTTTCAGTTAATTGACAAAAATATGAATTTGTAAAATATCAAAATTCATATTTGGAACTCACTTCCACCCTCTATAAGAAACACAGGCAGCACCACCACTTTCAAACAAATACTGAAAAATCATCTCAACTGGCTATGTTCCTGCTCTATAACCTAACCTCTTCCTTTTCCTTATATGATAACTACACTCCTATGCTTTTTGCTACTGCTTACTGATGATATTTTCTCCATAATTATTATTTTTATCACTTGTTGATACTTTCACAATAATGATTAATATATCTCTGTTTATACCTTTCTGATTGATTTCATCTGGCAAGCAACACAATTCCTGCTTTTATGTATATATTCTGTATATATTACTGTAGTCACTATCTGTAACACTGTATCTACTTTTGTACCAACTAATGTTTAATATTTTCTGTATCTATGCACTTGGAGCTTTTCTTCCCGGGCCTCCACTGAAAATGGTCACTTTTAGACAGAGGCGGCTCGTGCTATAGGACTGCAGGACTGAACCCCTCCCACCTGTAAAATGGGTCCCCCACCTGTGCATAAAATCCCCAGTCCCCCCACCGTCCACCGTAGAACATATAAAAATAAAAAAAAAATCTCGGACACTGCGCATAAGTGCTTTGTTCCTGGCTGCTGTGTTAGGTAGACCAGAACTCCAAGCACGCATGCTCAGGAATTCCTGAGCTCCAGACTGCTCAGTTAGGCAGTCTGGATAGGGAAGGGAGTTAACTCCACCCTTCCAACCCAGAGATCTGTGCGGTGACGACCACACAAACTGAAAGGTCACTGGACTGCATTGCCCGCAGGCTGGACCAATTGCAGGAGGCTCCGGCCTCCTCACATCTCATGGGAGACCGAGCACAGGCTAGTACGGAGGACAGGATAGGATTGCATTTGTGCGGGCCAGTATGGAGGACTGATCGGGGAAAACAGTGGGAGACAGGATTGGGCCAGTATGGAGGACTGATTGAAAACAGCTGCAGAGTACAGGATTGCTGTATGGAGGACTGATTGAGGGAAACAGGATCACATTTGCAGACTACATGGCTGTTCTGGAGACAGGTAAGTGTGTGCATTTGCAGAGTACATGGCCATTCTGAAGACAGGTGTGTGTGTGGTGGGTAGAGAATAAGACTTGAACCTTGTACTTTGGGGCCCAGTGACAAGAGCCTGAATTCCCTACCCACCACCATTTCTAAAACATTTGCAGATTTTTGCCTCGTATTTGTTCTGTTCCTCATAAAATCTGTGGTTTCTGTATTTTTGTTACTTAAAACAGACAGTAGTGCAGTGGTGCAGTGGTAGCAGTATTGTCAGACAGCTATGGGTTGTCTGGCTTGATTCTTGTTGGGGGATGCCTTCCGTGTGGAGTCTGCATGTCCTCCATGGGTTTGCTCTGGTGTCCTCAGTGGATATTTGTTCCTATTTTTTGGACTGTATTCCCCCATTATTGGCTATGTCCAGGTTTTGTGTGCCAAGGTTGAGAGCTATGATGATACCTGAACTCACTGAATATGTTTGGGGGCTGTATTCCCCCATTATTGGCTTTGTTCAGGTGTTTTGTGCTAAAATGTTGACAGCTATGGTGAAAACTGAATTTACTAAATGGTAGCCATTTAAGTTTCAGTCTTCCTTTCTTTCATAAAAATAGATGATTTGGCATAGTGGTATGTTGCTCGGGCTGTTTTGCACAGGGACCTGGGTTCAATACTTGGCAGTGAAATGTATGGTGGTAACATAGCATTTTATTCTAGCAACTTTCCAACATTATACAAGCAATATTTAAAATGTGTCCCTGGTTTTTGGGCTTTTGCCCCGCCCCCAAATAAATTTTGGCTTTGTCCAGATTTCTTGCGCTGCAAAGTTCAGAGATACAGCTGAGTGTCAAGTAGATTTTACAAGGAGCTGAGAGTTGCAGAGGAACAAAAGTTTAGTGCTGCTTATGCCAAGTCTGTTTGTATTGTAAATAGCACAACAGGTCATATAATTGCTTTTGATGCAGAAGGCTGTGGGTTCTACTCCCACAGTAGGTAAATCTATTGCTGATACTGTACTGTGTTGTTGTTAAATAAAATAAGATATCAATACACAGGAGGTTCAGGTTAAAAAGTTTACTAGTGTACACCAGGAGGCAAAAAACGTACAAGTACAGAATTTTGTCTGACATGAAACAGGAAGCACACAATTTTATATAGGTTTAACATTTAAGCTATGCCCACCTTACTGACGTGGTATGTCACAGGGCATCTACATCACTTTTAGCTTACAGTCTGTTATTCATAAAGCTGTTGATGCTGTATATTTAAAAAAAACTTTTCCTCTAGATACAATACGGCCTTGCTATCCAGCTGGTCAGACATAATGTCTTTCTGTAAAGTTACTTCTTCAAGGTTTCATATCAGTTCAAATACAATAGCAGATTCAGTCTTTTAATACACGTCTTTGTTCTCTGTTACACTTTCTCACACAGCTGCTTGCTATCTCAGTAATACATATACAAGGCCAAATAATTCCAACAGGAAAGAGCAGAAGATTTCATTATTTCACACATTTAATTTCCTGACCCAGCAGATAATCACTTGTGAAAAGCATAAACATTAAAACTTGCTAAGCTAGCATTCTGCCAGGGTCAAAGATCAGCTTTGCTTCAAGCCACACTGCAGTTTCAAAACGACTTACATTTACACATTAATTAATCCCTACTGTTATATGATTAATAGAATAAAATGCATTATATACTACTTTGCTTTTAAACTAGCATTTCTCATATATTCAAATATACATTTTTCTAACATTTTCCCCCCTATTAATACTTTTTATTCTATTTTGAAGTATGCATAGTGTCATTTCATCTCCTAACCTTTTCCACTTAGGATTTTTAGCTAGGTGAGTCATTCAATCTATATTTCAGAAAAAAATGTCATCTGAGATCAATCTTTCAATCTCAATATCTTGGTACAAAGTTTCAGTAACAGATACATCAATAAAATCCTTGATTAATCTTTTCATGCAGGGAGTTCCACAGCAAACACATGCTCCTATTAGGAGTATACCCACACAAATGGCAATCAGAATATTCATTAGGATGGAACCCCACCCCCCAAATAGATTCTGGAAAAAGTCCGTCAGTGGGTTTGGGTCTGGTTCAGTCATGGCTGATACTTGCTGAATTACCTCTAGGTGGTTATTGATCTCATGACGATTGTCAGGAATATAAGCACAGCATTCTTCTTTGATAAGCGCGCACATACCACCTCTCGCCACTAGGGTGAAGTCAAGAGCCATCCGATTTTGTAACACAACAGTTCTCATTGCATTCAGTTCATCAGTCACCAGTTCTAGGGCGGAAAAAGTTGCATTACTCATTACTTCGAGAAGTTTCGACACCTTCCGCAGCTCCCAGATCGATTTGACTGCTCCATAGGCTGGGAATATTCCTGCCCAGGATATAACACTGTCACTCAAGTCCATATGAGTCAATTTGCTTTTGTCTTTTACTGAATTGTGGTCTTTCCAGCCAGCTTCGATCTTTCCAACTGGATTCACAGGTTTTTCAACTGGACCTTCGGGCTGCTTCTCTCATGTTTCGTATCTTACCCAAAGGTAATTCTGCAGTATGTCTTATTGCCGGAACCAAATAACCCAAAAAACAACTGCTGGACCAATTCTCAGGTAACCACTTATATGCCTTTTTCCCACAAATAAAATAACAGCTTTCTACTTTAGTACTAATATGCATTAGCCCTGCATGAAACATTTTCTGATCTATAACTGACAATTGTTTAAACAAAACTGGATTTTTGCGAATGTCATTCACAGTTGTTTTCAATGAGTTCAAATACGAGTCATAATTAGTATTGCAAAAAGTATTGCCATTACCATTCTTAATATAACATCGGTAAGATATGGTTATATTACAATTGCTCCAGCCCACCTGGAGGGTGTCATTTTTATAGAAACATACAACTCCTTTTTGTGTGACAGGTAAAATAAAGCTATTTTGTCCTGTGATCTCACAGTTCCTGTATCGAAAAGTAAATTCTCCCAAGTTTCATTTATCCCCAAAGGGACAGCGGACATTATCAGTCCTCCATATGCTGTTGGTATAGCTGTACAAACCCAGCAATTTGAAATGTTCATAGTCTCTGCATATACACATTTCATGGATAGGTATGTGTTAAAATTTGGATGCCAGTCTATAGACGTTTCATCACGCCTTCCTACTTACACTTGTGTGCTTGTGTGTAGGATAAACCACAACAAGAGGAAAATTGTCACAATTACAGTCAATAAATGTGCACTCAACAAAATGATTATGCAACATCTCTGGGGTTGATCTAAATTTCTATTCGCTTTGTTTTTGACCATCTCGGTCTGGTTGTGTATCAGTCACAAAGTTTTTATCAAGTTGAAAGTTCTTTACCGGTTTACAATGCGTCAAATAAACCCAGGACATCCTCTCGGCCACTCTAACTGCAGTAGACGTTGCCAACAGAATCTGGTACGGTCCTTCCCACTTTGGACTCGCCCAATTCTTCCTTTTTGTCACTTTCAGCCAAACCCACGACCCTGGGGCCAAGACTGCTTCTACCGGTCTGGTCTGTTCCTTATCTGAAAAAGAGTTAAACTGCAAAACAGATTTATTTGTTAACAGTTTCCTCATATAACTAGCTAATGAACTGTCAGCCTCTTGCTCTGCAGGTATGAGCGCTTTCCACTGAGGCACATAATATGCTCTCCCAAAAACCATTTCAGAGGGAGTCAAACCCTTTACATTTGGAACCGTTCTCATACTCAGCAGTGCTAAAGGCAGACAGTATATCCAATTTTTTTGGGTCTCCTCTACTAGTTTCCTAAGTTTACTTTTTAGGGTACCATTGTACCTTTCCACCAGTCCTGCTGACTGTGGGTGGTAGGCACAATGGTTCTTTAAGGAGATACCAAAAAATCTCCCAAGCTGGTGGATTGTCTGGTTCACAAAATGTGTGCCGTTGTCACTATAAATCCTTTTCGGAATGCCAAATCTCAGGATTACTTCTTTTATCAGGGCTTTCACCACTGTTGCTGCATCCGGGTTTTTGGTTGGAAAAGCTTCTACCCATTTAGAAAACATGTCTACAATAACTAAACAAAACTTTTTCCCTTCACATTTATTCAATTCTATGAAATCCATACAAATAGTATGGAACGGGTATGGTGGTATAGGAAAACTTCCTTGCTTGGTTTTAAATGCTCCTTGTGCATGGTGCTTGTTACAAGTATGACAAGCTGCACAACATTTATTTGTGTAGTTTGTGTATCCATATGTTTGGAATATTCGGTTTACTAACTGTACCATCCCCCCTGTTGAGACATGGCACTGTCCATGGCTCAACAAAGCTGCATATCTAAATAAATTAGATGGCAATATCGGTTTTCTTTCTTTGGAAATGTACAGTCCATTCTCAAGAATTGCACCTCGTTTTACCCATTTTTGTTTTTCTGCTTTTGTAGTAAGCATCTGCATTGTTTTTAACATGTCTAAATCTAAAATCTCAGAGGGTTGTAATTTCTCATTTAAAAGTAAAGTTTCTGAGTCTGAGGCTGCTTGCTTTGCAGATGTATCAGCTCGTGCATTGCCTTTTGAAATCTTATCCTGCTGTTTTGTATAAGCTACACATTTACAAATAGCTACTTTGGTAGGTAACTGAATAGATTCTAATAACTCCAAAATAAATTGCACATGATTAATAGGTTTTCCACTAGATGTTATCATTCCTCTATTTTTCCATTGTTGTGCAAATACATGTACTGTAGAAAAAGCATACTGACTGTCAGTATATATGTTTACACACTTGTTTTTGCTAAAGTACATGCCCTCGTCAAAGCTATCAATTCTGCTGCTTGTGCGGATAAGTTGTGTGGTAAGGATTGAGCTTCTAATATTTCAGTGTCTGTAACTACTGCATACCCTACCAGATTCTTCCCTGTAGGACCCCTTCTGCATGAGCCGTCCACGTAATATGTCACCTCGGCATTATCCAAGGGCATATCTGTGAGATCTTGTCTAGGTAAAGCTAACTGTTCAATTTCCTGCAGGCAGCTGTGTGATGTGCCATCCGCAGGAGTTGGGAGTAATGTTGATGGATTTAATGTCGTACATCATTCAATTGTCATATGAGGTTGGCTCAGCAGTATAGTCATACACGAAAGATGTCTAGCAGGGGAAAGGTATGCCACTTTTTCTTGCAGTAAAATTATTGCAACTGCATGAGGCACTCTCAATGTGAGAGGGTGGAATAACACCACTGAGGCCGAAGCCTGTACTGCCATTGCAGCTGCAACTACTGCTTGTACACAGTGAGGCAAAGATCGCGCCACTGGATCTAACTGTGATGAATAATAGGCTATGGGGCATTGCTTATCCCCATGTTGTTGCGTCAATACTGACGTCATATATCCTTGCTTACAATCTATGGTCAGAAAGAATCATTTGTGATAATTTGGAAGTCCTAAAACTAATGAAGAACCTTTCAACTGCTTCAACCTGCAGAAAGCCGTTTCTGCTTCGGGTGTCCATTGTAAGATATCTTGTGCTGCCATTGGTGTCTTATATATCAAGTCAGTCAGTGGAGCAGATTCCAAAGCATAATTTGGTATCCAGCTCCGACAAAAATTAGTTGTACCCAAGAAAGACATCATTTCCTTTTTGGTTGCTGGTTTAGGTGCTTGCAAAATTGCTGTTTTTCTTTCCTCATCTAGTATTCTACCTTCATTGGATATTACATATCCCAAGTATCTAACTTGTTTTCTCCAAAGTTGTAACTTACTTTTGTTTACTTTGTGTCCTTGTGTTGCTAAAAATTTCAATAATGCTACAGTATCCTCCCTGCACTGTTGCTGGATGGGGGCTGCTAGCAAGATGTCATCTAAGTAAAGTAGAATTTGACTATCTCCCGGTGGGGTAAACCCTGCCAGGTTGCTAGCCATTTCTTGTGCAAATATTGTTGGACTCTCACAATATCCCTGTGGTAGTCGAGTATATGTATACCTTTTACCCTGAAATGTAAATGCAAACCAATATTGACTGTCAGGATGTATAGGTATTGAAAAGAAAGCATTGCTAATATCTACCACAGAGAAATATTTCTGTTGCGGTTCTAAATCGTTTAACAAAGTATGTGGGTCTGGCACCATAGGTGCTCTAGGTATTACTGCATTATTTACAGCTTGTAAATCTTGTACCATCCGCCATTCCCCATTTGCTTTTTTAACAGGAAATAGGGGTGTATTACATGGTGAATCAGGAGATTCTACCAGTACTCCTTCTTTGAGTAATGCTGCTATTATAGGCTTAATTCCTATTTCTGCATCCTTTCTCAAAGGGTATTGTCTTTTCTGTGGTCTAAAAGCTGACTTTGGGGTTATTGTAACTGGTCCTGCTGTTTGAATAAGTCCTATATCTGACTTGCCTGCTGACCAAAGAGTTGTTGGAATTTCACATAAGGCCTTTTCTTCTTCTTCTAATAAGAACGCTAATCAGCTGTCCTCACTAGATTGCAAGTGTACAGCTGGATGTGTCTGTGTTAACCAATTCAGTTTTTGTTTTTGTATCCCTTGTTCTGATAGTTCTAAATCAGTCTGTTTTTCCCATCTTGTTACTTTTTCTCCTAAGTCTGCCCATTTGACACTTTTGTTTTTTGTCAAGCTGACATGTGGTAACCGATTTGATCTATACAATGCAAGGAATTCTTGAGGTAACGAACAGCTAACTACACTGTTCCACTCAGTATCCCAGTACAAAGTATGCAAAACCAATCTAATTGCACGATTTCTAAACAATTCTTGCTCATACTCTCTATCAGGTCCTGGTGTAGTACAGTAGTATAGAATACAGTGTAACAAAAGCTGTCGATCAGTGTCGAGGGAGGGGGCTTTGCTGATGGCTATGTTCATCAGTTCCTCGGTTACTGCCCCTGGACCAGTCGTGACTAGGTCCTGGCTGTACCAGTAAAAAGTTTCACCCTCGGATCGCACTACAAAGGTATCCATTTGTCTCTGTGCCTCCATACCTTGTACAGTTGGAACTACTGCTATGCTAAATATCTGCATAAGGTCCCTGTCCAATAGGTTTACTGGACACTTTGCAGAAACAACAATTTTACTTCTCTGGGTCATACCTGAAACAGGGTCAGTTATTGCTATATCATGGGAAAGTGGTTCCCTGTATAGCTGTCCATTTGCGGCTTTTACTAGTATATAATCAGGTGATTCTGAATGTTCTGGTAACTTGGAGGGGTGTATCAAAGTTCGTGACACTCCTGAGTCACACAGGAATTTGACTTCCCTTCCTCCACCAGAAGTGTAACTTCCGGTTTCGTATCTGCTAAGTAGAGCTCTAAACTCAATAATGCTAAGTCCAAAATTTCACTTTTTTCATCCTCCATATCTACTTGCACTTCCTCTACTCCTTCTATCACATTTACATTTGTTTTTTGTTTATTAACTTTTCCTGATGATTTCTGACTTTCACATGATGTATCTTCACTATCATATAGTCAGTCCTCATCTCCCTTATCTTCTGTGATTACCTTTTTGTTTTGCCTACAATCCCTTGCTGGATGTCCCTTTTTCCCTCTCTTTTTTCTTTCTTCAAAATCTTCTGATCGTTTGTCAGACTGTTTGTTTCCCTGGGCATTCTTCTTGCCCTTTTTACCTGACTGTAATACAAATACTTCAGCTCCGTCTTCAGCAGTGAAGACTTGCGCCTTCTTTTTCTTTTTACTATTAAAATGTCTTTCAGCATGTCTAGTGTATTTAAGTAAGGCTTGTAGCCTCCCTGTTCGATGGTCTATCATATGCTTCGTAATGAAGCTACTAATAGGTGCAATGCAACCTTTCAAAAATGCATTTTTTAATTGTTGTTCATATGGGGGATCATTCGTTTGGTTCTCAGGAACCGTCATACCGCTATGATTATTAAAACATTCTAATAATCTAGCGTAGTATCCATCTATCGTCTCATTTTCCTGTTGTATGCATTGATTAATGCAAGTCCAGTCTGCTCTAGGTTTCCATTTCTCAGAGATTCGGTCTGTCAGACCTTTCACTCTGTTGTCTAACTCTGCGTCACTATGTGGGAGTGGTCTAAGCTCTGCATTACAAGGATTCCAGGTGCCACAAATCATGTGCCAATCTGGACCTATAATTTGTCTTACTACTTTTCTACTTCTTCCCATTCAAGTGGTAACTCAACCTCATGCCTTGTAAATTTTCTAAAAATTTCGTAAAATTAACTTTCGGATGGGGGATTCCCTCAGTAGCCTTCCGGATATCTTCTGGTGTCCATGGTCTATATACTAAGAGTGTTGGATCCTGCCCTTCCTGTCCTGCCTGAGGATTTGGAACTTGTATAAGTGGGCATATTTCTTCCTCACTCTCATCCTGTAGATTTCTCTCTATTTGATATAATTCTGTGTCCCTATGTGTTTTACATGTTCGGGACCTAGTTTCAATAGGATCTCTAACAAATGGTTGTGGTCTTGCTGAAACTTCAGGATAATGCGGAGGTGGACCAGCCTGTCCTCTCGCTTCATATCCTGAAAAGGGTAAGGGAGGGGGCAAGGGAGGAGGAGGAGGAGCTGTTGCTATTACCAAGTTATTATCCTCTTTGTCTAAAAATAATGTTTTTGAATTTTTAAGCTTCTGTTCTCTACGATTTGCTTCCTCAATCCACCTGTGTGCCTGAGGAATGCCTAATTGGCGTTGCTTTTTTGCTTGACCTCCCCCATTAGATTTAAGCTGTTTAAGGAGTTTCACTAGTGAAGTTTTATCTAGTTTACCATCAAATTCATATTTACTAACCCATTTCGTATAATACCTAACGTTATCAGAATGTTGTAATTGCATGTATTTTGCGTCCTTGGTTAGGGGCGGATCTCGCGATGTTTTAGTGCACTGATTACCCATGTCAAAGAAAATGTAACGTAACACTTTTTATCACGTGATATCAAGTTCTCAGTTCCTGTTCACAGTTTATCTAGAATAACTGCCTACCTTATTCTGTTACCCTGATCTATGACCAAATATACAGTACTTCCTTTTGTCCCTGATCTGCAAAACAAATCTTGACAACAATATACTGTAACCTAGTCCCTGATCTAAAACAGAAAAAAGACAAATTCTTCCTACCTGAGCCTCCGGTATTGAGAAAGTCCAAGTTCCACTTTTCGGCCACAGATCAGAAAGTGGCCAGCCTCTTTACACGACAATTCAGTCGGAGGTCTTTTCACTCAAGAAGAACCATTTCGGTAACTTCTCCTGTGCAGTATTCGACCACCGATACGCTCTGATCTGCGGCTTACCAAGGGAATTCTGGCTCGAAGGACCAAACTGTTAAATAAAATAAGATATCAATACACAGGAGGTTCAGGTTAAAAAGTTTACTAGTGTACACCAGGAGGCAAAAAACGTACAAGTACAGAATTTTGTCTGACATGAAACAGGAAGCACACAATTTTATATAGGTTTAACATTTAAGCTATGCCCACCTTACTGACGTGGTATGTCACAGGGCATCTACATCACTTTTAGCTTACAGTCTGTTATTCATAAAGCTGTTGATGCTGTATATTTAAAAAAACTTTTCCTCTAGATACAATACGGCCTTGCTATCCAGCTGGTCAGACATAATATCTTTCTGTAAAGTTACTTCTTCAAGGTTTCATATCAGTTCGAATACAATAGCAGATTCAGTCTTTTAATACACATCTTTGTTCTCTGTTACACTTTCTCACACAGCTGCGTGCTATCTCAGTAATACATATACAAGGCCAAATCATTCCAACAGGAAAGAGCAGAAGATTTCATTATTTCACACATTTAATTTCCTGACCCAGCAGATAATCACTTGTGAAAAGCATAAACATTAAAACTTGCTAAGCTAGCATTCTGCCAGGGTCAAAGATCAGCTTTGCTTCAAGCCACTCTGCAGTTTTAAAACTACTTACATTTACACATGAATTAATCCCTACTGTTATATGATTAATAGAATAAAATGCATTATATACTACTTTGCTTTTAAACTAGCATTTCTCATATATTCAAATACACATTTTTCTAACAGTTGTAAAGAGGATGGATGCTGCAATCCTCTTTAGTGAAGATACCTAGTAACTATGAACCTGTTATCAATTTGCCATCCATTCCCTATTGCGATATCACTAGCATTATAATTTTTTGAATGTAACATAAGCAATTTATTCCTCAAGGGCAACAGGCACTTTATTTGTAGCTGAAACAATGACATATAAAGTTGTTTGCTAGCAGTAACCTCCTCATTAGTTAACAGATTTCTTTAATGTGGAATTATTTAGATGGCTTTTACTTCTTCAGAGATCATGCATATTTACTGATACTGGTGGACTGTTGAAGTTTGAGTAGACTTTTATGATGGAAATGTTCTGAATTGGGCAGTTCAACTGTACTGTATTGTACAAGGAATATAATTTAATACAGTCAGGAAGGTGTATCAAAGAGCATGTGTATGTTTCGTGTTCAAGGGGCCTATGATTTGAAAACAGCCAAAAATTGATCTTTATCTGCCACTGGCAAAATGCATTTTTTTTGAATGTGGGTTTCAGTGCTGTTTCAATGCATGTGAATTTCAAGGTCAGAGAAGTTTTAATGCTAAGTCTATTTTCATTGTGAGACTGCATTGCTTTGTTTAGCAGATATCTATTAGGGTTTATGCTGTAAAATATAAAATAAAACTTTCAGATGAAATCCATATCATCACAAAAGTAAAGCAGTATGCACATTTGCAGTGTTTATGGCAAATGGGGTGAAATAACCAAGGAATGGGACATTGGAATGGCTGCAGGGGGGGTGCTCCATTCGACCATGATTTTGTGAGGGGGGGGCAGCAGACTCAGACAGCCCCGGCTGAACTATACCTCTCAACTGTCCAGAATTTTGCAGAATGAATAGATTTTTGCTTCTTATTTTTGGTTTGTTCCTCATAAAATTTGTGGTTTTCTGCCAAATCATTTAGGAATGAAGTCACTAAATAATGACAGACATTGAGTTTCAGACATCATAACCTTCAGAAAATGCATGCTAAAGCAAGACCTGTTATTCTATCAACTGTCTTAAGTTTATACAAGAGCAATTTTTAGTACTGTTTGCATGTTCCCCCAATATATTTGGCCTTGCCCAGATTTCCTGCATTAAGAGGTTGAGAGGTACGTGCAAATAAATCGCTTTATAGAATCAGGAATATCCAAATCTCTCAACTGTCCCCAATTTTGGCTCAAAATGTTGCTCTCCCCCTAATAATCCCTCTGCAAAAAGGCAATTTTGGAAGAAAATGTGGAGGATTTACAATTGTAAATAACTGTAATGATCAGAGTTATAGATTACTTTTATTTCAGAAATGCATGTAGATGATCTTATTTTGTCAGCTGCTCAAGTTAGCAGTATTAAGTTTAAAAAGGTGTCCCTTCTTTGACAGGTTCCCAGCTGTATTGTGTGGCAATTTTATATTTTTGTATAACATTTTTGGTCTGTTTTTCATAAAATTGTGGTTTTCTGGCAAATTAGTAGCAAATCATTAAAGACTGAAGTTAGAAAATAATGGCAGACATTTGAGTTTCAGATTTTATACCTTCAAAAATTCATACTAATGCAAGACCTACTACTATTTTACTATCTTTTTAAGTGTATAAGAGCAATATTTAAACATTGTCTTTATTTTTGGGCCTGTGTCCCACTTCTGTGTATGGCTTTGTCCAGATTTCTTGCTCTGAGGTTGAGAGATATAAGTGTCAGAGCTATCACCGTCAGCCAGAGACATTTCAAACTGTGGCCTACTTGTTGCACCTCACTCCCCATTGTAGTGGCTCTGGATGTGTCCAAGCAAGACAAGGAGCAGTTATGCAGTGTAAGTGTGCAGAGTATTCCCCCATCCAAGGTAGACCACAAGTACGACCGTGGCTTTTCATCTGTCCTTGATTTTGCAGAGTGTTCTGGTTTTCTGTCATATTTTTATACTGTTGATTTATGCTTCTTATTATTCAGAAAATGCATGCTGTTGCAGTGCCCTGTTGCTCTGTATTAAAGTAGCAATGCTTTATTGACCATCAGGTAAGCTTGTCGGAGATTGTAAGATGCAAGTAAACTTTAATAAGCATACTGTTAAAGAATTACCAACACTGAAAGCCTTTTCATTGTTGCCATGCAGAGAATATTTACATAACTAGATAATGTATAAGCCTTAGGTATTAAAATGCATATGACAGTATTTGAAATAAAGGACAGGATTACAGTATTTTCAGAAGCTCATTACATTTGCTGGAGACTTGCAGCTATCTTTGCAGGCTTTACCCGTAAACTAAATAGAATGCCAATCTATCATGTGTGGTCCATAACTTGTGCAGTAATCCTTTAAGCAATTTATCTTGAGCTTGTTTCTTGTTCGCTGTTCATTTTTTACTTTGATCATGTGCTCCCCATGAAACAAGTAGATAGTTGTTGTCAGGCAGCAGGTCTTTTTTTGATAAGAAACATTTTTACAAGTGGGGGTATCACAGAGATTGATACATTCAGCATGTTACTTGGTAATTTTGTAAAGCTGAATATAAATTATAATTAGAACTGTAGTGCAAGGAGAAGTGGTTTGAGCTGAGTGCTGCATGTTTTATTTTATATTAATTTTGACTGGCATTCCAGTAATGTATTTAAAAAGCAATTTATTTTTTCATGCCTCACAACCTTTGTGTTTCCATCTAGATATTAAATAAGTTGTCATGTAGCCAATGTATTAAAATATTTTTTCTTCTACACTTCATTTTGTCTTGATTGGACTCTCGTAATGATGGTTTGGCAACCAGGGCAGCGTATTTAATTAAAGTTCCAATTGTTGTGGTTTTGAGCATTGCTCCACCCCTTTCTAGTTGGTCACATGACTTCTCATTGGCCCCACCCATTCAGCTGTCTCCTGCAGCCCCCCTTTAATTTGAAGTCACCAGCCATCACTGCTTTTAGACCCAGTGGACTTTCCCTGTAAACAAATGCAATTAATAAATAAATATTCTAGGTATGCAACTAAAAAATAGACAATGCAGGGTATAATTCAAGGTAGAGTTTGTACTGCAGACATCTAGGTGATAGACATAAGGACTCTAGTAACCTCTCTATTGCTTGCATCAGAGAGGCAGTTGTCTATTTACCTTTGTTAAACCGGTAAGTGCTGTACCGGGTTCCTATTGAATTGCTGACAGCTTAGGTTGTCGAATGCTTAATCATCGACACCTAAGCGTCAAGTGCTTACAATAGTGAATGGCCACATCATCAAGTTCTTTCCTCGGGAAAGAATTTGCAGGGCCGTTATTGGGGATTTGCCCTTTCCCCAATGTAGAGCAATCTCAGAGTTGTTATATTTAGTTAGAGGGGTGTGGTGGTGAAGCCCCTCACTATGTTTGGATGTGTTTGTTTATTTTGTTTACGGACGGCCACCCAAATTCTTTCCCAAGTAAAGAATTCGATGATGTGGCTGTTAGCTATTTTAAGCGTTCGACACTTAGGTGTTGATGATTTAGCATTCGACAACCTTAGCTGTCAATGTTATGATATAGATGCGTTGTACCTATGTATCTTACAATGGAGTCACCAATGAGACTTATTAGACATTCAGGGTTCAGGAGGAAGCATGGATGTTGGTGTGATGTTCGTATTTTGGCTGAGTAACTCAGGTAAGGCACTGGGATGTATATGAGGCTTAGGAGGCTTAGACAAAGATTGTTTTAGTATCTCAGCATATGTAGGAGTGTTATTGTGGTGCTGTGAGAATGCAGAGCTGTTGTGTTGACATTTTCATGTCAACACTGGCTACTTTGTGTTGTAAACATTGTGTCTGGATGATTTGGTTACACTGACACCAACATTAGTCACACCCTAATCCTGTATAAAATATGGTAAAAAAAGAAGGTTGCTGCTGCTGCTGTTGTGGTGTCATTTACTGACCATGAATGAAATGGTAAGACTAGCCTTTAATTTAGATTAAGAGATCCAACAACTGGATCTCTTATTTTAAGTGTGTTCAGTATGTAATGGAAGTGGGTATCAGTAAACCTGATGTAGTTCTGCAGTGCTTCTGAAAATCAAGTGCTAAGAAGCTGGCTAAGGATTAGACTAAAGAAGGCTGAGACTGCATAGTGAGAGACAGTGTTTGTTGAGGTCAGTTAATAGTATGGATGACAGCTAAAATAATTTGTCCATACAGTACAACTCTGCAATCAGGGCAAAATTATGGCTGAAGTCATTCAAAGTATAATCAGCTTAATCACTACAGTAATAGGCCTACCTTTAACTGAGATTTTATTCTAAAGATAATTAGTTACACCTGTACGTATCTGTGTATATTCAGTATTCTTGGTCAACAGGATACAATGAAGTAAAGAATATAACACAAATTATGCTCAGGACTGGAGTCATGAAATGTAAACTGAAAAATCTGCTGGTACATTATGGATTTGGCTTGGATAAGACTGAACCTGTATCAATATTTCAAAATGTCATACTAAAATATTAACAAACATCCAATAATATTAATGTGCACAGAGCTAAAGAACAGGATACATGGAAGAGAGTGGCATCTGGTATATGTCTTGGTGTAGAAGACCTCAACATTTATTTAAAGTGAACGTTATAAACATTTTGATAATTTAATATCTATATTTGTGTCAGGAGATGCTGGGTGGCCACGGTGGTGCAGTGGTTAACGTTGTCATCTCACAGCAAGATTTTTTCCAGTTTGATCCTCAGCTGGAGTACCTTCAGTGCAGAGTCTGCATGTCCTCCCTATGGTTGCGTAGGTTTTCTCTGGGTGCTCCGGTTTTATCCCAAAGGCATGCTGTAGGTGGATTGAACACTCTAAATTGGTCCTAGGCATGAGTACGTGTGTGTGCCTTCCATGAAAGGTTGGACGCCGGGCTGGCAACTCGACACTGTAAAAACTCTACTGCCAATCATGAGCAGACAGGTGATCCGCTGTGGTGACCCCTAACCGGGAAAAGCTGAAAGAAGATTTGTGTTAGGAGATGAATGTGGTCCAAAGAATTTATGGTTACATACAGATATATGTATGAGAAGACAGTAAACTGGCAATAAGGTAGAGTACTTTGGTGACCATAAACTAATGTCTCTCTCATAACAGTTTAGAATGATATAATACTATATTTGCATCGTATTCTCTTAAGCAAATTACTGATGACACTGTTGGAGACCATGATAAAGATAAGGGTCGATGGAAGAAAACAGAATGAAATGCATATGCTGTTGCCTCAACAAATAGGAAATATTAGCATTTGTGCATATGAGATGTTATGGAAATGATATATTTGACAGTGGTACACAGGTGGACAATGGTCTACAATAAAAAAAGGCTCCACCTTACTGTTAATTTACTATTCATATATTTAACATAATTAAGCATAGCTGATTTTTATAAAAAATAAATATATATATATATATATATTTTTATATTTCTCTTTCATTAGGACTCTAGTATTCCAGACCCTAGGTATTAGCTCCTACTGTTTCCAAATTAAATTTCTCTTAGCAATTATCTATCCTTTAGAATATTTTCCCTTTAAGCTCATACATCAAAAACACCAATACTGTAGATAACTTACCATAGGCACATTGCTTTATACTACGATTTTAATTTATACAGTACTCACTTGCAAACAAAACTGTGTTTTAAGCATTCAAACAGTATGCATTAAATGTGAGAACACTAGTATTGTATAATCTTAATAACAGTTTGGTAAAGATGCAAGTATTGTCCACTAATATAACTAATTATTTTATGATAATGTACAAAAATGAGTTTACATACAATAACATTATTCAATGATAATGATCTTACTGTTTTATTTTCCTTATTTCAGCATTGATCTAGTTTTTTTTACTGAGTTTGACTCTATTTAGGTTTAGAAACATTTGCTCCCAGTTTAAAGTTGCAAACCCCAAATGAAACAATGATATCACTAAAGCACACCTACTATCATTAACAGGAGAGTTCCTGAAAATGTATTATGCGAATACAGTTATAAATTAAGACAAAAGTAAAATAATAATAATTATGATTAAAAGATGCTTAATTACATTGTATACTTTGATGAATATTGTTGAAAGTAAACAGACTGCCCAAGTGAAATAGTAATTTTTAACGCTAATAATATTTGTGTAATGAAATACTGTACATAGTGATCATAACAAAGCAATGTATGCATACTTATTTATTTTTGTGAATGCACTGTATTCTTCATAAATAAAATTTTCGATTTATCATTTTTGTGTGATATTATTACATCCATAATGCTGATATAATACTAGCTCTGATCTTTTTAATTATTTTAGCATATACCTCATTAAAGCTGTGACATACATAATTCATCCAGCTTATCCTTTCTTATCCAACTTTTGTATGACC